>NC_040885.2:14227613-14430113 GCF_900634795.4 Betta splendens | reverse complement strand
CCTTATCTGTAGCTATTGTATTGAGCCAAACTGAATGAGCTTAAATAAGCCTCCGTGCTGCAATCAGCAGTTAAGGCATGCAGTGGAAAAGAAGTCAAACGTTCAAGAAAATGTTGGCATGGAGTGACACAAAGATGTTACAAATTACTATTAATAACTCCTGATGTACAGAAAAAGAGGAGTTGATGTCTGTAATATCATGGTTTTGGTCAGTAATCACCAAGTTAGTATGGAATTGGAATCAATCTCAATCATACAGTACAAGCTCTTACTGATCTAAGCAGATACGTTTAAGTCATTCAGATTTATGTCCTTCAACAAAATCTGTTCAAAACATTAAAAGGACTAACCATATGCAATGGAACATACCTTGACATTACCTGGGTAAGCTGGTTACCCTTTACATGAAGGTGACTATAAGTAGTTGTAAAACTCCAATTCTAGTCAAGTGAAGATTTACTTCAAGTTCATTGCACCATGAGTGATATTTTAAAACATTTTTCCTAAACCTTTTAAGCCTTAATTTCAATTATTGCCATTTAAAGCCCATGAAATCTACAGCCTGTTATCTCACAATATTACATTTTGAGTTTGAGTACATAACTATTGATACAGCGAAAATACAGTGTTTAACCTTGTCTAGTTCATGTCAGCCAAAATCATGTGGAAGACCGACGATTTGACAGCTGTCCGGGAGACTATTATCAACAGAGAGGCCATTGCTCAAAATGTCTGTTTGTGTGGAGAATGCTGTATCAAAGCACATTACTAAAAAGTTGACTGGAAAGGAAAAGTGTGGTCAGACAAGGTGCACAGGCAACAGGGATAACCTCAGCTTTAACAAGATTGTCAAGCAAAGCCAATATAAGAACTTGGAAAGGAGGAAAGTAAGGCTGTGGTCAGCACATTAAGCTCCACCACACAACGTCATCTGCTGGAAATTGACTAAAACACTTGCAATCCTAGTTTCAAGCCTCAACAATCGTACCTGCACTAAGGAGAAAAATAATTGGACCATTGCTTAATGAATCACAGGTTCATTCACAGCATTTCCCCATTTTATCCTTATTGCAATAGCAACAAACTGTTGGAACAAAGGTTTGCTTCAAGATGAGCACATGACTGGGATAAAGAGGATGGCATGCACTAATGCCACCTAATGCCTCAAGCCAAGTCCAACACCTTCTTTTGCATTTGGGCAGCCAGGTATTCTTGTTCAGAGGAGACAAGACAGTGAAGGGCACAGACAAAAAATGAAAAACAGGGAGGAGCTGTGCAATGATCAGTAGTCAGGGGTATCACAGATACCTGCTTGTAAACAAAATTACCTAACTGTAGTGTGTTTATTACTTACCTGATTATATCAATGCTTTGTCAGAATAAACCACATTTGACTTAATACATAAATACTATATTTGCGAATTCATGAAGCTGCATAAATAAAACCACTAACAACATTGACAACAGCATCCATCTTAACCTCTACTTAGATGATAAGATGCAGCAGTGAATTACCATGTCAAAAATTCTCCATTTTCATTCACCTGGAAAGAGCAGTGCCGAAGAGATTCAATCCAGCCTCAGATTTACATCCATGAAGTCATAACTAGTCATACCCCTTCTGTTGTTATCTAGAATTTTAATAATTAAAACACCAATAAGAAACAGAAAATGAAACACTAAAGAACGTCAAAAAATATCTGCCAATAATAATAAAAGGAACATGACAGGAAGATGGAACAGAAAGATGAATAAACAGAAGCAGGATCGGTTAGGAGAAGAGAGAGCTAGGAGCAGCAGCAACAGCACCACGCTTGGTGCTCTGGCAGAGATCTATAAATAGCTCCTGAAATCTCTCTAGAAAAAGACACTTCTGCAAACAGAGATTCAGAGACAGAAGCCGATATGGATACCTGGCTGACAATGTGCACAGATGAAAACATAAAAAACAAATATTCACTAGCTGGTTATTTTAGACATGTGAGTGAAAAACACAGCATTAAAGCAACTTTTTACATTAACTGTAGTGGCTTTGAGGTTTGGTTGTAAGATTTAAACAGATTAAGAAGCAACATTGCATGTTCTACTGCAGCTCATTATCGTGAATCCTGCAAACCAAAAAATTGTAAACGCGCCAAAGGAAACGGTTCACCAAGAATTACACTTTACCACCTAATTGTAATTAATTAGCCTAACAAATCGTTGACATTACACAGTTTGACACATACAGCAACAAAAAGACTGAAAATTACAGGGTGTTAGGAGAAAACATGTTGACAAGAGGCAGGATACTCCCATCTTTCTCATTGTTGGCCTTAGCAACAGCACACTGTTGATTCAGTGACTCACCTTCATCAGAACTTACTATGGCTAAGCCTTTCCTCAATGATACTGCCCGTACAACACTAGCTGGTTTTAGACAGAAGAAAGACGGATGCCCGGTGTACAAACACAGAAAGGAGCGGTATAAGATACAATGTATAGGTATGCACACACTTCACATCTGAAATACTTAATTTGCTCAGGAACATGCACGAACGGAACAATATCTTCCAAAAAACTGAACTTGTAATGTTTAAGACAGTTTCGAGATCAATGCAACTGTGTTGGCAGTGCCTTTCTGCCTGCCATTTGGCGGGAATACTGCATCACTCGATTTTTGCATGACTAGCCAATGCCAGCGGAAATTAATATTTATATTATCACACAAGCACGCTGTTGTCCAAGAGCAGATGTTTTAATCACAGCTTTGTCTGTGCTGCGAGCCAAACGTCTTTGACACAAAAGTTGTTCCATCCATTGTGTCAAATAGGAACACTACGGATTAAACAAAAAACAATGACTTTTTGGAAGGCTACATTTCTTATATGAATCCACTTCAACAGTTTGTGACTGTGAGCATAAACTATGGAGAGAAACCAACGATGGACTGAGATGTTTTATGTTGTACCAAAATGATCGAAGAACAGATATAGCTCACTGTCTGGACAATTTAGAAAACATTATGTAGTATGCGTTGTACTTCTATGTCAGTGTTCAATAAATACGAATTGGAAATGTACAAAAGGGCAGATTATCAAATCAGTTTACTTAGATGCCACTGACACAATCTGAGGCCCCAATGAATTCCTGCTAATTTGGCATTACAATTATATTCAGTGTTGTTTCTAACCATCAGTAGAAACAGGCACCAGGAGATATATAGATTGGTTACACCATGTCCCATCAGCTAAGAGGGGCTAGTAACTATACTACACAGAACGGCTACAAATATTTTGAATAATTTCATCACATGATTTTCTCGTTCACCGACCTCCCCAAACGTTTCCCAGCTAAGACCATATGGATGAAACGTTAACATGGTTTTCTCGAGTCAGCCATGGAGAACGCGGACTTTAAAGATGGTGCTTCACGTTACGCTACACATCTGACCAAAGACAATTTAAAGTCGATCAGCAGTGATCTTAGGTAAACTCGTGCCACCGTGCAGAGTCGACTCACCGTTTTGCTGCCCGTACGTCTCGAGTCCGTGTACAAAATCCTTCAAGTTGTGTCTGTGGATAATAGATGGCAGTGTGGTCAGAGTCGTGGCTACACAGTTGACTGAAAACGTTAGCTTCCCCACGCGCTAACAATAGCTAGCTCACGGCATTTGCTTGCTTTCTCGGGCGAGTATAATTAGCTACCTAAAGCACCTAGCCACCTAGCTAATGTTAGCCCGCTAGCTAGCCTTTTCACTTCAGTAAACGATAGGCACTTAACGTTACCGAAACCTAACGTAATTATTATAACTGAATCGCCAACAAAGTATCATATGTTTAAAGTACAGCAACAGTTGTTTTAAATATTTACCAACACTGTCACGTCTTAAAATAGGAGGCGCTAGCTGGCACGGTTAGTAGCCTTCCGAATGACTTACCAATGCTAATATAATGGTGCTGCTAGCTTGAGTTGGTTCGCTGCGACCCCGACTGTCAAAATAGCGCCGCGTGAGGAGAGAGCGGCATGAATGTTAACGCTAGCGAGCAGGAGCTAAGGAGCGAGGCAGTCGACTCTGTTACGCAAATACAGCTAAACAAGAACAAAACGCCAAATGGTAAAATCATATAAATTAAAGAAAAAAATAAACAAAACGCTATTCCCCCTTCTCGGCTCCGGCGTGTGTGTGTGTGTGTGTGTGTGCGCCAGCGTCACTGTCCCCCCCCTCAACGACAGTTTACGTCAGCAGCGTAGTTGTGAGGCGCATGGGGACGCTCAAGGTACAGAGAATCTGGTTTATGCTTCGACTGACAACTTAAAACTAAAAAATAACGTAAATGAACAACCTGATTATCTGAGTAACATTATGAACAGTCTAACACTGCGTTTATGGTGTTTTCTATTCAATACTGGAATTATATTTCCTTTGTATATGTTTAAAAACATATATAATGCACTATCAAATAGAAAATATATAGAATAAAATAGAAGAATTAGATAGAATTGTACCTATTAAGACAGAATTCACCAAAAACCAATTTAGGCCTGGATAATGATATGAGCACGATATTTTCTGATTTTATGATTATAACAAAGGAAAGAGTTGTATGCACTGTAGGCTTTAACACTCTGAAAGGGAACACTCTCCCAGATACTTTCTTTAATAAAAGTATAGATTGTTTAGGTCTGTGTGTGGCAGGTTTTTATCTAAAGCCTTTCGGATATGTTAATTTGCTCTTTTTTCCATTACTAGATGATCTGAGTCCTTACACCACGTTTACCCTCGTCAAACTCCTAACCTCTATCATATAACATTATAGGTTTTACCTGTCAACCCTCATTAGTAAATATGTTGATAACTATGTGCCCATAATGAAGTCGTCCTTTACGTACTTTTGTTAAAACGCGTATTCCCAACACCATGCGCCAATAAAAAAACTTGTTGTAGTTCCTAAAGTTGTCCACAAATCGGCAGGCAAGTACTTGTGTGCCATGGGAATGCATTGTGTCTTAATCCCCAAGTCAACAGCAAGGCTTAAAGGAAAAAAGAATAACTTCTGAGAAAACTACAATGAATTGTGGTGAATGTTTTCTGTGAAGTGGTGTGACTCTCTATGGCGTAAGCTTGTTTTATTAAACAAATTGTACGAGGGCAACAGAAAACAGACAAGGACTGAATAAGGACGGCACACCGATGAGCTGCACTCCTTGCCTTAAACACGTACAATAGTGCAATTAGGTCATGCCACTGTGCAGACAAAACAAAAAAACGCCTTTCAACCCCAAGCGCTGCAGCTTTCGACCTCACAGTCCGACCAGTTACTGCGCACTGTTTGAATCACGGTGCGATTGTTTGGTCACTGTGAGTCTTGCTTATTCGCTAACTGGGTTAAAGGGCACTGAATTTCAACTTTGATCGGTAAAAGTGGCAGGTCCCGTTCGGCCACTCTGGAGTGGGCAACGTGGCACAGAAAGTACCCGCTGTGATAAAAGATCTTAGCAAATACAGCCGATCATAAAGTGTGCGCGCCTGCTTCTTTTTGGCGTCTTTATCTTTGCACGGAGCGATAAGCTGCCGGGTCGGGTGTGCAAATGAAACAGGTGTCGGTGATTCTGTAATTCCTTTTATGATGATTGTGACTACTGGTTTGCGTCTGTGTCCATGCCGTGCGCGCGTGTGTCTGTTGTGAGAGCAGGACATTTGATTTGCCAGCAATTTACTCCGTGTCCCGATGCGCTCATTGGTGCATCTCTCCAACGTGTCACCTGTTTTGGTGGATTACCCCAGATATCTTCACCATCAGGACAGGGAAACACCACTCATTTCTCTCAGCTCCTGCCTCCACGGTGTCCAGCTGCCAACACAGGTCTCTGACAGTTTGGAAGCTTGCAAAGAACAACTCTACAAGCGAGATTTGAGACTCAACTATCAATTTATTGACTTGAAGACCGAGGATGACATCGCATTTCTCATTCACACTGTTTCTATTTTTGGCACCCTTGCTATTTAAGGGTCTCTGGGTCAGTGGCTCCCGGGGCTGCCCGTCCTGTGGCTTGCCGGCGATGGAGAAAGACGCAGAGCAGCGGTTGATGATAGAATTCGCCAAACAGCAACTTTTGGAGAAGCTGCATCTAAAAGAGAAACCAAATATAACTCACACCGTGCCCCGGGCTGCGCTCCTAACTGCGCTGCGCAAACTCCACGCGGGGCGCGTCAGACAGGATGGCACCCTTGAACTAGAAAACTCAATTCCTACCAAAGATCAAGGCTATGAAATAGTGAGCTTTGCTGATATGAGTAAGTCCTGCATCCACCGTTTCTATTATAACGCTTCTTATTCCCTGTGCTCGGCAATCAAAGACGTAGTTTTTGCGTAAAATGCGCACAAATTAGGTCGGAGTTCAAAGTATTTTGTTAGCGATTGTGTTAAGCTGTTCCACAAAATAAACGTGTGGTTCAACTAGAAATTTAATACGCAAAAAAGTTTTGAAGAAGTGTAAATTGCAGAGTGATTGTCACTTGTATTCTAGCGCTTTAATGTTTTTCTACCTCTCGCTGGTGTCACATATGTATAAAACGTCCTAAATACTAACCGTCGCTCTGTACCTGTCGTTGATCCGTAGATGAGACAGAGAGTGGTGATGGGGCCAGTCTCAGCCTTACCTTCCAGTTTCTGCAGGAGCGCGGCCGGAGCATCCAGGTCCTCCAGTCTTCGCTGTGGATCTACGCGCGCTCCTCGGGCGACCCTCGCCGGGACTCCCGCCTCGCTGCGAAGGTCTTCCTCTCCGCCGACCACGGTGCGTCCGGCCCCAATCGCACGCTGGTGATGGAAAAGATGCTGGAGGTCCGCGAGAGCAACTGGCACACCTTCCCCATCACCCGCACGCTGCAGGCCTTCCTGGACGGGGGTCAGCACCGGCTGCGGCTGGAGGTGAGCTGCGACGAGGACGGCAAGAACCTGTGCTCCCTGGACGGCTCCGCCGGCACCCCCCACCAGCCCTTCATGGTGGCCCAGGTGCGTCTCCGCGAGGACACCTCCAGGCACGCGGTCCGGAAGCGCTCGCTGCGTTGTGGCGACGAGGTCACCGTATGCTGCAAAAAAGACCTATACATCAAGTTCAAGGATATCCAGTGGGACGAGTGGATCATTGCACCCGAGGGCTACCACATGAACTACTGCATGGGCCAGTGCCCCCAGCACCTGTCCGGCTCCCCGGGGATCGCGTCCTCCTTCCACGCCACGGTCTTCAGTCAGCTGAAGATCAACGGCATCAACACGGCTGCATCCTCGTGCTGCATCCCCACGGAGCGTCGGCCGCTCTCCATGGTCTACTTCAACTCCCAGCACAGCATCGTCAAAACGGACGTCCCCGACATGATCGTGGAGTCCTGCGGATGCACATAGACACGCGTCACGCGTGGCGGTAGCTCGTAGTCACAACGAGACTTGTTGAGCCGTGTGCGTTTGGGCACGAACATTTGGGAAAAGTTTATCATTAAGATACAGTGTAAAGTTTTTACTTTGGTTTGCCCCCAAGTTAGACACATGCTGTAGAGGACACCGCTTTCTAGTTTACATATAAAAGGTGACTCTAGTGTCACAAGCTTTGGTTAAGCAATAAACTATTAGCCAGGTTGTATGATTGTAAAGAAAAATCTGACCCGAATTTCTTTAATCGCTTGGTTCATAACGGTAGAAAAAGAGTAGGAATGTGTGAAAACGTCCTCACAACTGATATTAATGTCAAATGTTTTATAGAGGTGATTTAAGGAATTGCTTATGTTATCAAATCAAACATAAAGCGATTATTACGACGCCTCCACTGAAATATGACATGTAAATAATATGTATTTTATTTATTTTTGGTTTCATAACTGTTGCTTCTTTTTAGGATGCAGTGAAATGTTTGTGTCGCCTCTTTTAAGTCTTCAAAACTCACCAACTATTTTTTCGTTTCATGTCATAGATAAAGTGTCCTGTCCACATATGCTATATCTTTTACATAACTGATGTGTCTTTATGGCAAATCTGCACCCCTGGGTGCTCCTACTGGGGTGAAGCGCTTTGAAACAACGATGAATCCTTGATTTAGAGCGTGCCTTCTTCTGTAACTCGTGATTACCAAGTGCAGCTTGAAGTTATGTTATATGAAGTCACTTTGGCTAAACGAAGGGAAAAATACCAAAAAGTTTCATTTTATCACTTGTCCCTTACTACGTCAGTATTTTTACCTGTGTTTACGACCTGTGACTCAATGCTCATGTGGACAACGTGTCATTTTATTATATTGTGGTGTTGTGATAAGAAAGACTCTGAATACATAAAGTCTGCCACGCGTTCTGTCTCACTGGAGCCATTGGTGCCCGCGAGTCGAAATATGTTTAATCAGCATCTCCACTGTATTATTTGCACAGGTCTGCTAATCAGTTGGGTAACGGTGGCTCTAACAGCACATGAACCCAGGGTCATTTCTCAGCAGCGTGAGCAAACATTTAGCTATTGCTTCAGTGTCAGTCAATGTGAAGGTCTGCGAGGCAGTTGGGTCAACGAGCATGTGCTGTCGCACGTTGGCATTTATGTTTCTCAAAGTCTAAAGTTTTCTGGGGGTGACGTAAAATTAGAAGCTTTCTAGCAACTGAACACATCTCTGGATTCCAAAAAGTTGGGCCTACGTGCTGTTCTGATGTACAGCGCTGAGTCAGACCCGGGAAAATGACCACGTCACTTGTATTTAAACATACTAGAAGAAAAGGTGTGGTGTTCGACTACCTTGCAAAGCAACATAGGATGAAAATAAAATAAAAATAGCATCACCAAAAACAGTGGTGATAGATTTTGGCAGGAGAGACCTAAACATTGACACAATTTATTGCCAGCGACATATGACAATGATATTCTATAGGAAGCAGCTGAAACATACACAATCTAAACTTTGTTAACGCTGTCCTGATGAACTGAATGGCTCAAGAACCCACAGAAACCACAGAACCGTACTACTATGACACAGAGAGAACCTTTTTCAGTGAACAACAAAATAGCCTAGAGATATGTGGCATAACTCTGCTGCACCACAATGATTGAATTGTATTAGTACCTAATACTGTTTTGATGCTTGAGTTTCTAGTTTGTTGTACTTTGTAAGCACTTCCTGTCTCAGGACTTAATGTGACGTTGAGGTGCCATCATATCTTACGCACTTTATCACCCTACTGTACGTTTAGAGCAGGTCCATTAGTTACTTAACTCAGGTGGGCACTACAGAAAGATGTAACTATGCCTAGAAAAATCAAATGTAATCAGCTTCTTATCTTAAGCGCTGGTTCAATGTGTGGTGTTGTATGTACAATGCATTTCTATAATAATTATTGGACAAGGAGCCAGGATTGATTTGTGTTCAAATAAGAAGTTGTGTCTTTAATATTTTCATAATATCATATTTTACGGACAATGGTTGAATATTTTTAATAAATGAGCTTTTGAATTAACCTGGTTATTTGGTTTTAATTTATTTATATACTATATATATATATATATATTTATATATTACATTGTCAGGGAATAAAAAGGATAATATCTTTTTGCAAAATAAGAGGCGATGCCAATATTGGCACGAAACAGAAGGCTTCATATGGGAAAACACAGTCAGCAAGTTTCCAATTTTAGCCAGCACGAGAAACAATGTGCCTGCCATGTAATGACACTGGTCTTTCTGTAAGGCAAAGGGTATGTTTGCTCATACAAACAGTAGAAGTGGCTTTATGGACTGTCTGTGTTTGGCGTGTAAACAGTTGTCACATTCTCTTGGCATGATGATCATTTTCACATTAGGCCTTTACATCTGGGAATAATCAAAATTTGATGAATTTTACAAAGACGAAACAAAAAAACAACAACAAAAAGATTCTCTTGTTGGTTTTCTGTTGTATCGCCACATGAGAATATGTCATTAAACACGGCATCGTGTTGCTGCCCCGTGGAGCTTTATACTTGGTTTTCAGACAAACGATCATGTTCATGGCAGTTAAAACAGACAAACATCCATAAGAAATAAACACATGTCTGTTTCATGTTTTTAAAACTGTGAAGGTTTTGTGGCTTTTCTGCTAACGTTAGAAACAGTAGGTCATAAGATAGATTCTTCCTGCCAAAAATTGCCAACTCCCCCTGTCCAACCAACAGCGGTTCTGATGTTACACCACCCAAATGGACTATAATCAGTGTCTGAGGGTGGCCTGGCACGACAAATATTTTTGAGATTATACAACTTAGTTATACATATTCTTGTCCAAGTTAACTTGGAACTGTGAGTTTCATCCATAACTACAGACCACGCTAAAAGATTTGATGTCTGATGTGGAATAACCACACCAGACATCAAATATGCAGAGTAAATAACAACGAGAAATACCCAAAGAGCTTGAACTCAATTACTTATTCCAATTTACACCTTATTCTGTTCACACTGATCCAGAACATGTCAGGAAAAACTATTTGCAGCATATTAGATACACACATATACCAGTGAATAACCAGCAAAGTGAAAACAATGTAATGGTAAATCTAAACTAGTGCATGAAATGATTAGCAGTTATCAAAGAACACGTGAGGGAACATAACAACCTACATCTGTGGTTAAGTGAAGGGAATCACCCAATCTGGGTGCTAGGATTCACTCAAACACATTTGAATGGCACAATCCTTAACGTGTGGCCACCAATTACAGAATACGTGGCAGCGTCACACAGCTTTTGTTTAGCTGCTTATTAAGCTTTTCTGTCTGTGGCTCGTTCAACACATTTGGTGGCACCAAAACCCTGAACCTCCTTCCTTTCAAGCTGAAGTGAAAGTGAATTTAGTTGATTTAGGTGAATTGATCTGGAGATCATGATCATCATATACCGGTGTTTTATTGTTTTGAATACAACATTTGCGTCCATTCGCAGGGGGCCCATCTCTAACTGTGCTAAACATGCCCATTCGTTTGTATCAGGTGAAGAGCATGCACGTGTGCTGGTATTAACTCACGATCATGAGGGCAGATTGCTGTGCTACACAGGTGAGAGTACATTCCCTCAACCCGGAAGACTCTGCCTTGGAGCCGCGGATGGAAAGCAGTAAACTGACCTACTCTGGGAAAAATAAGAGCCTACTGACTCACTGATATACTGACACACTGACCCACAGACCTACTGTTTGCTGGGTGCCACTAAGACCCTAATCCTGCACTGTACTCGCAATCCCACAAATCCCCCGGGGAGGGTTAAGATGTCAGTCAGACTCGTCTCCTCCAGAGTCATGACGGGACAACCTGTTCTCAAACTCTCTCCTGTGGCCAAGCCGCCTCTCACTCTGTGGGTTTATGTTAGTGCACGACCTACACGCAATAACCATCATTCACACACACACACACACACACACACACACATACAAACAAATTGTTCTGTGACATCAGTAGCTTTATAGGGTTTGTAATAATGATTTATTCGACATGTGAAAGTGAGTCAGGTTTAGCTTGGACCGAATTACCAGGTCAACTGTTTCATTTAAATGTTAAAATAATGGCTTATATTCACCTGTATATAGCTAAATTTAAATTCAACATTGAATATATATTTATTTATAACATTTACAACAAAATACACGTAATGGGCAGAAAACCAAACCCTTGTTTTATCTTAACAACCACTTCAAAAGGCCCAGATCTGTAACGTTGTGTGCGTTCTTACGTCAATGCACACTACACTTCAGATGACGCTAAATCCACAGGATGATCCCATTACGACAGACCCAGTTACCTGTTATATCTCTGTGTGTTACATCAGAAGAGCCTCATTACAGAACCACAGCCCAAGTCCCAACCGTGAACTCAGGTGGAAAATGACTGAAAACTTTCCAAATAATTGAACTGAAAAAAGGGCTACACTTCAGGTTGTCACATTTGAACTTCAGTCTCAAGTCAAATCATTCACACTCAGAACTACAGCTTAGGTATAGATATCAATCTAAAAGATTATTCCGTGTAACTTTTCAACCTTTGTAGAATATTTAAATAACTGTGTAGTGAACTTCATTGTAGAACATACTCCCATGGTTTCATCTGTTCATATGTCTAAAATGTGGACTTTGGATGTTTTTGTCCCACCTTTCGGTGATATATTTGTCAGCGTCTTTGTTGCTCACTAGCCGTAAACGGGCTAGGTTGCTACTTCCTGCCAGAATGGATATTTGAATTTTATTATGTTGTGCAACATAATAGCTTCAGTTGTACTTGACTTCTCGTATGATTGTCTGCCGCTTGGTGGCGCAATTTGAGTAATAAAACCAAGGATTACTCGTTTAGTATTACTACAAAAAATCCAATTAAATCGAATCCTGCTTTGCTGTAATCGTGTTATTTACTCTGTCACGTTCGGCCTTCAAGAACTTTAACATCTAAGAGCACACTAAATATTTGGGTAGAGGGGCTGAGGGGCTTCAAAGACCAAAAACTTTATTTTGCAAGAATCTAATATAAAGAAAAGGAGGCCTACATCACTAGAATTCCAGATGTATGAACACACTTTATCTGGAGAAACACTTTCCTACAGGAGTCATAAACAGCAAAATTCTACCATGGCAGCCAGAAAAAGGAAAAGGTGTAAATATGGTGATAGAAGGCAGCTGTTAAGGCAGGTTACACCTCAGGCAGCAGAGGGTGCTACACATATTATATGGAGGCGTGTTTCACTGATAACTGCTGTAGGGAAGCTGATGAAAACTCCCACAAATATGGAAGTGAAGTTATATATCTATATCGATATAGATATATACATAAAGTTTATATATATAAATGTGATAAAGTAGTTCTAGTGTAGGTGTCTAAAGAAGACAGATACACCACCTGAAGACACACTTCTAGGAGAATACTGCAAGCTTTCCAACAAGTACGGTATGCTTCCATGCTACTAGACAAGTTGCACCTGGTACTTGGCTATTTAGACGTGTAGATCTTAAACATTTTAATGACACAATAACATACCTTGTTTGAGTGCTCTTTTAGAATCTCCACCGAATTCAGAATTACCATATCTTCTGAATTGGTACCATGTTAGAAGCTGAGGACCAGACGAATTAGTTGTAGAATAGCATCTGAATCTTCGGCTAAGATTCTCCTCGTGTAGATCACGGGACTGCAACTGTCAAGACAGGGAGGACATGGGCAAATGTATTTAACACGCACATTAGGTATTCTCTTGAAAGAACACATTAAAAATGGATTGGTCCAGTCATAATTTTAAGATGTGTCTATATCATCCCAGAGCACTGGAACGATCATACAGTCCTCTGTTTTGGGGTAATAACTTTGACTTAAACCTAGTAAAGAAATTGTTAAAGGAAATTATTTCACAGTATTTGCTTTGTAGAACAGCAAAGTGCAACAGAAGTGAACAGCATACTTGAATTAGCAACTAGCTGTTAGCTTCTTGTCTTTGAAATTCCCACATTTCAGGGCAAACAAAGGTCTCTTGCCCCACACAGTAAAAGTTCTCTTATGTTGATGTTTGCACCTTACCTGCCTCTTTTTCTGTGAATAAATAATTGCAACCTCCTTTAACCACATGGAAGGGAAGATCCTTCTGATATCAAATATATTTTACTGAACTCATGAACTCTGAAACATATTAATAAAAGTCTTTACAAGATTATTTGAGCCTGGTTCCAAGCAGAAAAACAATTGACGTTTGGCAACACTGATCAGAGAAAGTACTGAAGTTTATTGGATTTTTTCAGATAATTAAACCCGTGAACACTAATAAAAACTTTGCTTCAGAGCAATTCAGTAGCCCATTACGTTGCCCAGTCATTTCTTTCTGGCAGTATCGTGGGCGTGTTGCACTTCGCTGAGATATTTGACCTCCACGCCTCTGCTGGTATGCTGGTCTCTGGACTTTGTGTTATATAACTGAGATCTTTAAGTTGTCATAAAGAAAATAGACATGCATGTAAACTCACCAGAGATAATTAAAAAAGTTTTAGTGATGACCCCGTGAGGAAACCTGACAAATATTTGTAGTCTGCAGGACCTCTAATTTAGATGAAAGATGCTGTTGTTTTTGTAAGACCTGCTTACAAGTAAGATGTCCTTGAGGCCGAAAACTGTGGCTCAAGACTAAAGGTGCAGAAGCTCACTACAATGCTGCTTTTACATTTTTAGGAAGGTCCTTAGTATGTAACTTGCAATATCAAGTTCTTGGTTCAACCTCTAGATTCACACATGAGAACAGGTTTTGGAATCTTTGCCTGCAATTAAATGCTGCCAAGATGCAGTTCCACACTGCAGATGGTCGTTGGAACTGAATGGGTGTAAGAAATAATATCTGACAACTGCTATATTAATAGACTGGATAGTTCTAGTGTAGGTGTCTAAAGAAGACAGATACACCACCTGAAGACACACTTCTAGGAGAATACTGCAAGCTTTCCAAGAATAGGGTATGCTTCCATGCTTCTAGATAAGTTGCACCCGGTACTTTACTATTTAGACGTGTAGATCTTAAACAGTTTTAATGACACAATAACATACCTTGTCTGAGTGCTCTTCTAGGATCTCCAACAAATTCAGAATCATCATCTATTCTGGAATACTGGTACCATGTTAGAACCAGTCCAGAGAAATGAGTTGAAGAAGATCCGATCATCCCCTAAGATTCTCCTCGTGTAGATCACGGGACTGCAACTGTCTAGACATGGAGGACATGGGGAAATGTAGTTAACATGCACATCAAGTATACTTACTGTATTAAGGAACACAATAAAAATGGATTGATCCAATAATTGCTTTGAGATGTGTCCGAATCATCCCAAGTTGTTTTACAGTTTGTGCTTTGTGGAACAGCGAAAAAGTGAGCTGCATGCTTGAATGCAACAGAATTGAGCAGCATGTGTGAATTAGCAACTAGCTGTTAGCCTCTTGTCTTTGGAAGTCCCACGTTTCAGGTCAAACAAACGTCTCTTGTACTTGTACAAGCCCCGTGCAGTAAAAGTTATCTCTGATTGATGTTTGCACATTACCTGCCTGTTTTATGTCAGTGAACACAATTTGCATTAGATTTACTTACATCACATTATGTTTGGCACAATTGCAAATGTTAATGTGTCGTTATGAACCAACATCACAAATATTACAAAAATGTGCTTTACCCATGTTGTGACTACATGGAAAAACAAGATGTGAGCTGTAAACAGCATCTAGGAATGACTGGCAACCTGTCCAGGGTGAACCCCACCTTTCATTTAATAGCAGGTATGCGCCAGCGCCAGTGAAACCTTTAACAGAACAGAAGGTTGTTTTAGGTCATAGGTGGAAGCTGATGCTGCACACACATCTAACTCGTTCTTAAGAGAAAACTTCACTGATTTTCAATAGTGGTTGACCAAAACGATCTCGGGTAGTGTTTAAAAATGAAGGAACACTCAGATTCCTGCATATTTTTTATGCAGAGAAATTATAATTTAAAGTATTAGTTGCAGTCTGTGAGCCCGAGCCAAAAAGGCCTCTGGTCTGTTTCAGAGGCGTTTTGCAGCGGAATAAATGATAATTTCTCTGCATAAAAAATTTGGAGGAACCAGAATGTCCCTTCATTCTTATATACTACCAGAGATCGTTTTGGTCAACCCCCTTTGAAAATCGATGATGTTTTTCTTTAACATTCATTGGAGTTGTGACCTAATGAGTCCTTGCCCTCCTTTTGACTCTGCTTTGGTCTCCACCAGCTCTAGAGCAAAACATCCTTCAGCTAAGAACTGTTTTCTGGGGCTTTGCACAAAGTCTTCATTCATTCTTTGTGGGTGGCTACAAGAGACACTTTTACATTTATGATATTTTTTCTGGACGCTGTACAAAATTAAAGGATGCAAAAATGCAATAATCAGAAAAAACATAAAATACTTCCACTACAGGTAAAACCTAAAACATTGGGACACTTATGATAAAAACTGCAGTATAGGCTTTGTGCATTTAGCCTGTTTTTGTCACTAGATTTGACCAGTGGGGCGTGAGAACGCATTTTTGGTATTGCCTTCAGAGGGAGCCAGATTTTTCTACTTTGTATAAACAGTAAAGCGACTGTGAAGCTCTGACTGGTGAGAAGATGAAAAACATATATAAAACAAACAAATCCAAATAGGTCGACACTCTCTGAGATCTGTTCTTAAGGAGGCAATTAGATACAAGTTGTGAGGCTGTGAGGAAGTGTTTTAATAAAGAAAGGGGCTACTGGCTTTAAATAGTTCATGATCCAGCAGGAGCTTGCATCAGTGCAGCTCAGGGAATTAATGTCAGAGTCCTTGTTGTTCCACCTTAACCCTCATTTAGGTCTTACCACACACTATTTCCTGTGTGGACCTAATTCTGTCAAGGCCGACTAAACACAGACAGTCAGGTATGTCCGTTTCCAATGTTACCTGTATATACTGTATGAGAGTAGGTTATAACAGATTCAATCATTACCTTCTTAGATCTATTGTCACATAAATGTGTTGTTTATTCAGTCTTACCTAATTACTTATACTGACGCAAAGTAGGAGCAGGAGAACATCCTTGAGTTATTAACATGAAAAATGAAAGTTAAGCCATTAAAGCAAAGTTTGTGATGCTGTCTGTACAGTAAAAGTTGACTAAGGTTGGAAAACACATGGTAAAAATGATCATATACCTTGAGCCAGATATAACATCTACTAAAATGTAATAATGAACAAATGTAATGCATGTTGATGAACTAGGCCTGAGCTTGAAAAACACACACTGTATCACTATGTTGTACATTGTCATCACTAAATGATAAATTGACTGTATTGGATAATGTCATACAAGGACAATGATATTACAGATTATAATTATAATTAGGAATATTAAGGCTTAGCATGTGTGTTTATGTTGTGGTGGACAGCCCTCTAATGGTGCGAGCTGTATTTTTTGACTTGTCCTGTTCTCAGGCTTGTATGATGCTGCCCTCTGGTGCCTGTGACCCAAAAGAACTGTCTGAATTTTGTTTTTCGTTACTAACTAGCTACACAATCCTGAAGTATGACACCAGGACACATCTAAACGCTACACAGCCACACTCACTGCATTAATACAATATTGTGATATAAATGCAATCTCTCGCCAAATATAAGATTTTACTGGAACGTTTTTTTTTCATTTTTGCTGATATCTAAAGTGCAAATAGTTCAAATTTGCATTAAGTGACTCTAAGAATAAAAAATGACGAAGGTAAATTTCAAAGCGTCCTGACTCAGCATCTTGTAAAAATAGTCCTCCAGTCTGCTCTGCATAATCCATTCAAAACATTACTGTGGATTACAGTGACTGAAGACCAGCCAACAAGTAGTACTACTATCAGATAATACTGTGAAGCAAACACGCCCGTAGAAAGTCTACCTGGCTCATCGCTCCACTTTTATTCACCACCAGCTTTTACTGAAGTAAATAAACATCAACGCCTCCACAAGTGGAGATGAGGGAGGGACTCAATATACAAAGAAACATGATGAAGTGAGAAGAGTTTTACTCTTCTCACTTCATCATGTATCTTGATGACTAAGTTCGCTGTTTATATCTATTACAATAAATAAATGTTTTGGTGAGAGTAAACTGTGAGAGTGTGTTTGGAAACAAGTAATTCACAAGTATAGTTTCTAATTTCAAATTTTTATTTAGAATAAAAATACATCTGTTACACATCTACTGTTCTATTATCTTGCGCCTTAAACAGGTTAAAATATATTTTATGAAATATTTTTAAGTAAATAAATGCACAGCATGATAAAGTAGTTGAAGTACTTTTATGCAGTATGGGATGTACTGCATACAAATGCTTTTTTTATGCAGTACGGGATGTACTGCATAAAAAAAGCATGCAAGTATTTTATTTAAAAACTTTCATTACATGTTATTTCCCCTGATAACATAGAAATATCTGTGAAACTCTTACCTACACACGCACCCATGAGCCTCCGAAGCTGTAACGCGTTCACGCAGACCCGGTCTCCGCTGTGTGTCTCTCCCGTGTCTTCTCTTCGGTGGAACCTCGCGCAGGCACAGAGCAGCTTTATATGTGGTTCCTGCAGAGATGGAGCTGTCTCAGCCTGGGACCCTGGACCAATGAGAAGAAAACATTTGTAAAGACCATCTGCAATGGAAATTCTAATCCTATAAAAGATCTGGTGGATTTTACTGCACGAGGGAATGGCGTCCAGCTGCCCCGAGTGCCAGTGACAGATGCTTTCTCTCCTTCTCACTTGGCTAAAGTTCACCTTCCTTTAGATCCTCCAGTGGCCTTAAATAATCTAAAGCTGGATGGTCAATTATCCTCCACCCACATGACACTTGCTTTTAACTTTCAATAGGATAAATATACACTTTCAGATGATCACGTTCTGGCCCCCTTTGTAAACTTCTTCTATGGATATTCATCTGGGAATGCACATCTCAGAAATGATTATCAGTGTTTTTTACTCATTAGGAAAAGAAAATGAGTGTGTGACAACACGGCAGTTTAATATGATCATAATCTGTAACTGTCATTTTAATGATGCAGAGATTAATTTTATTTACATGTATTTACCAGTGCATTGTGCATATTTTGGATTAATAAAATGTGAGAAAACATAATTCATAGAAATACCAAAATACCTGCACGAACCAGTGAGACATGAAACTGTCTCTACTTGCACTCACTGGACTTGTCGCTTAACCTCTGTAATCCGTCCTCATTGATAATCTAGCGTTGATCCTGTGTTGGATTATCTGCACAGTCAAAGCATATGGCTCCAGCATCTGTGGGCCGATTTCCATTCAGAAACTCCCAGCTTGGCCGCCGCGGCTGAAGCTATACTGGGACTAAAACCCACGACTCTCATTGACAAAAATCTGATTTGACCACTGTCCGTATGCTCTCAATGGACCCGTGCTTCGGTTCGGGCCACCAGCTGGTCACATTCAGTGCATTGCATCTTGAAATAATTTGTAGTTCTTTCTATCAAGTGGTACAAATACAAATAAACAATGGAGGGATGTTGTTTTAGGATTAGGAGGAGACTTTGAGAACGGCCTCCCCCGTTGATCTTCCCTCGCGCTCCTCGTCCTCTGGTGTCGTTCACGCGGGCCCCGATCCCGAGCTGCACGCGGAACTCCGCTCCGGGTTTTGCGGTGCGTTCTCCTGGCACGGAGCGGTGGTCTGCAGCATCCCCAGACGGACCCAGCCACACACGCTGTCCGGGTAGAGGCTCTGAAGTTACACTATTAAAGTAAACCAAAACGCTCAGAGATGGATTAACCCAATTACGTGATAGGAACGCACTTTATATAGACACAACCATGTCCGCACAAGCATTTGATAAACATACGCATGCTGTACTGTCTTTTTATAACCGCATGTGCGCGTGTTTAAAGCCCATTCACTTAGAAATAAACTGGAAATCTATCCGTTCTGGGGAACGCGTGCTGACTTTGAGGGGGAAAAAGTGAAGCAGCGTGGTCGTTTTTTAAGAAAAACAAAAAGTGAACTTCCTGTTTCGGGGTGGTCCACAGACTGTGGAGAAAGGGAGGGAGGAGGGAGGAGGAGAAGGGGTGCGCATTCCCGCATTGCCTGCGCAGCCAACTCCAGGGCTGTGTGCGGGACTCCGTAGCCGAACATGGGGTTCAGCCGCGTCGCCGTTCGCGTGAAGTTGCTCTGAGGAGAAAGCGCGCGTGGAGCAGGGATAAAGCCTCGACTTCTGCGACGAACTCGACCATCTCCATCGGAGCGCGCGTGCCCGAAAGCGGGGGGAGAAAGCGAGCGGGGCTTTGGTGGAAAAGTCCGACTTTCGCCGCCGCGGACCCGCCGAGCTCTTCCAAGGACGGTGGGAAGCGAGGCGCAAAGTTTCATGCTGAATATTCCTGCGTTAACCTGAGGTGAGCACTGCTTTTAAACAACATGATGACGATGCACGTTTATTCACGTTTGGAACGTGTGCCTTGTTGTCTTATTATTTACTCTGTATGAATTACTTTAGTAGTATTCGAAGTACTTGCTGAAGTTAAAAAAAAAGTAAACGTGTTAACGTAAGAGTTTTCCGGCTGTGTTTCTTCGGGTGGTGGCGCGTGACTTTCGCATTTGGAGGTTTACATTAATTAGAGTAGTCCCCATTTCCTGCACCGTCTGAATCCCAGTCACCGAGTTGCTGAATGTGAGATGATGCCGCTGTGATGCACCAGTTTGTGGAGGCTCGTTTTGGTTCTGGCTCTATGGAGACGGGCTTTTTCCGGGCTTTGCTCCGTTTTTCGCCTTCGTGCCTCCTTGTCTCAGCAGTGTGACTGCCAGCACCGTTTGAAATCATCTGGCTCAGATGAGGCTGGCTGGGCCACCCGAGAACAGCTGTTTCTTGTAACCTGACATGCTTGGGGTGCCAATATCTTTTCCAAATGGGGGTTTCTGTCAGGACACCCACAAGACAACAGCATGTGTAAACACTGTGTGAGGTTCGGGATCCTGAAAGCTCCCATAAACGTCTCGTGAACTGACTAGTCAACGCTCCAGTAGCTTTTGAGCTTCTTGAAATGTGCTGGGTTTGTTTGGTTTTGAATGAAAATACTCCACTCTTTTGTATCCTGCAGTCGAGCACCCTGAAAAATATAAAAATAATATTGAAGCTAATAATCCCCATAGGAGGTGACTGAGGTGTAGCTGGGATGTGGGAGGATTAGGCCTCGGCGCTTCATGTAGTGGACCTAAATTGAAAAGAGTCAACACTGGACTCAATAGAAGAGCTAAACACTTATTTATTACAAAGTGACAGAGAGAAGTGTTAAGCACACAAACTCCCATCCTCCCTGAACAGTATGTACACAGTCACACACTCACACTCAGAGAGAGAGAGTGTATTTGTGAGTCACAAAAGCAGATCTGCTGGTATCTGTTCCAATAAAATGGTGCACGAATGGCATTGTTCTTTGGCTGCGTGTGTTAAGAGCTACATTTTGTGGAGTTAAAATAGTGTGAAAAATCTTCAGTTGATTTGTTTATTTGTACTAAAGCAAAAAAAAATCCATGTAGCTGTATTCAGCTTGTTTGAATATAATCCATTACGCAGAGGCTCTGGGTTCTTCTCAAGGTTGTGACGAGGGAGAATTTCCAGAGACTAAAGTGCACTTGTCCTTTGGCCACACGTGAAAAGCTCCGCAGGGGAGCTTCCTCACCCTCCTGGTCTTTATCAAGTGTGTTAAGGCCAAAAGGCTCCTTAATGGGGATGTTCTTAAACAAATAGAGCATACAGGAAGCAACCGTGCTGCTATAGGTGGTCACAGGGGAGGACGGACCTGGTTTATCACAGCCCTATCAGCGCAGTGATAAGTCTGAATACAGTCACCTCACTGCGACGGAGGTTTTACTTCGAGCAATGGCCGCTGTCCACCAAGAGCAGATTCTGCAAATGAAACATCCCCAAGTTGACTCCTCTGACGGCTCCTGCACGGAATTTGGTGGCTCGTTTCATTTCAGTGTTGGATCGCGTGACACGCGCGTGCCCAGAGTCAGGCAGCAACAAGTGGTGGGTTTCTGTCCAGATTCCATTTTGGTCCGCTCGGCAAGAAGCATGTGTCACGTGATGCCTTGCAGTGCCCCCCACCCCAACACCCTCGTCCCACCTACCAGAAAGCGGGAGAGAGGGGCGGAGGGGGGGGGGGGGGGGGGGGGGTGTAGGGGGGGGAGAAAGACCACCCTCACTGGGATCGCAGCCCCTCAATCAGACCCTTTCACACCCTGTGAACCTGAAACAATCAGGGTTTAATAGCAGCTGTCTGTCTGTGGCGGCCCTGGCTCAAACCGCGGCTAGGCCTGGGCCGAGGCCCGGGGATGCACTAAAGGACACATGAGCAAAGACACGCACGCAAACACGCATGCCTCTCTTCCGTCTTCATCCCCCCGCGACCCTCTTTATCTTCTGCTTCGCCTCTGTACATCAAGGCTCCTGAAATGTCAGGGTCTGGTATTCCGAGGTTATTTTGGTTCATTACATTGAGTTTGTGTTGCTTTCAAACGGCTCCAAGGCTTCAGTCGCTTTGTCATTTAATGGATGTGGACTTTGTCCACGGAGACCAGAGTTGATTGATTTTGGGTCCTGGTGGTTGTTTTGGTTATTACTGAGCCAAATTTCATCCCATGTGAATAACAGAACGAGGCGTGGCAGTTTTTGTACGGACAGCATGCTGGCGTGAGTTCATCAGGTCCTTCTGCAGAACCTCTGCTTCTAGAACCAGAACACTGAACACATCGAATGACGCTGACCCGAGGGGGGCGAGGGGCGGCGGTTACTAAGTAGTGGGCTGACACCAGAGGGCAAAAGCATTAGACACTTTAAAAAGCTTGAATTGCATTAGCCAAAGGGCACACAGGACAGAAAAGGGGAAATGTTGTAGTCATGGGAAATATTCTGAAAATCATTGTGCACGGCTGCTTGGAGTTTTCCCGCCCATTATCAGGCCTATTAGACAGATTGCTCCAGTGGGGATTCAGAAAAAATAAGAGACATTCAGTTCAAAGTAACACAAAATGAGACAAAGGGAAGAATGATTTTATTGGATGGATGCTGGGAATTTTTATTTCGTTTTAACAAGGGATATTATTGGATGGATCTGTTATGAAGCCTGGCTGCATGAGGGTGTGAGTCCTAATCCCTGAGGAGATGAGGCTGGTTCTGTGTGGGCCTGGTGCCTGCGGGACGGTGTGTGTGTGTGTGTGTGTGTGTGTGTGTGTGTGTGTGTGTGTGTGTGTGTGTGTGTGTGTGTGTGTGTGTGTGTGTGTGTGTGTGTGTGTCTGACACCGACTGAAGAAGGCGGAGCCGATCTTTTCCGCATTTTCCCTCCTCTGCCTTTGAATGAGGGTGGGAGCTTCTGGGAACATGCGTGTGCACGTGCGCGTGTATGGGCTGCGAACCATTAGCTTTCCTCTCATGTGGTTGATATTAGAAATCAAACTAGCGCTAATAAGGTCCAGGTGAGATGCAGAGAGGCGCTTGCGTGCACGAGCGACCCACACAGTTACTTGTTCATCGGCTGCAGTTCTATTAGCTCAGTGTGTAACAACGGGCCTGCGATACGGCTTGTTTTGAAGAATAGACAGCTGTGGATAAAAAAGACCCACTTTAACTGACATACTTTGTTTCCTAATGGATGAACGGCTGATTTACCTACAGGTGAGTGTGAGGGTAAGTCTGTGTACCTGTGTGGGTGTGAGTTCTCCGATGACTCACGCCGCGCTGTCCTGTCGGCAGGCAGGGAAGAGGAGGCAGTGTTTATTATTTTGCCAGGTCGCCATAGCGACGCTGCATCTGTGTAATTACGCCACGGCGTCTTAACAGTCGCCTTCCTCGCTGCGTGTGTCTCTGTGACGTGCGCCGATTAGGAAAAACCTGTCAGATTGGAGATTGGATCGGAGGCGCGGGGACGGGTCCCGGAGAGCTCGGGTGCAAACGCAGAACACAGATCAGCATCGAACATCTGTCTGAGACGCGGCTCCAGAGACAGTAAACTTTGTTCTTCCTACGCCCTCCTCGACAAAACGCTCTCACGCAACAGATCTCGCGTGTGAACTTCACTCTGTCGCCCAGAAGTTCGATTCCTCCCAGTGAACCAGTGCAGCTTCAGCACAGATTCACATGTTCGGATACTATTTCATGGCTGGAATAATTATTTTTGGCAAAAATGAGAGAGCGGGAGACGATGAGAATCAGTGCAGATTGAGTGTGTTTGTGGCAAGGCCTCTGGATTCTCAGATAAGACTCCTTGACACATACCAGCCTTAATGTACACCGTTGTCCAGGAAGCGCGGACACAATTGTTTTTGCTGGTAATACAATTGTACAGAATTTAAAATTGTGAAGTCTAATTAAGATCGAAATTAAAGCTGTGCTTAAAAGATGCCAAAAGATGTAGCTGCACATTATAAACCAGCACAAGAGAAAAGACGAGTGTGCTCTGTGCAATGAAAGGTCAAGCGTTTACTCCAGCTTTAAGGACTGGACAGTTGATGCCTGAGGTTGATGCAGTAAATGAATCAACTGGCAGCTGATGTTAAAAAAGGACAATGTGTATTTCCATCAGTATCAGTGCTCAAACTTTTGAACATCTAGTGAGATTATAAGTGTTTTGTTTATAGCACAAGGACATTTTAATGGGTTCCAGGTTTATAGTTTAGAGTTTCTAAAATGAGATTTTAAACATTGAATGACCCAGACCACACTGGGATTGTTTTTCGAACTGTTATTTATGAAAAAGTCGTCCTGACTTACAAAGAAAGATGAAGATTCATTCTCTTTGTGTGTTTTCGTTTCTCCGTTTTGTTCTCCCTCGTCCGAATCGTTCCCAGTCCGGCATCAATCTCCCCCCTTTCATCTTCTCCTGCGTTCTCGTTCCTCCCCGTCCCGCTGCTGCTCGGCCGCTCGGCCTCTCGTGTGTCTTTCTATTCCTGGTTCTCTGCTCTGTAAGTAAGTGACAGTTGTGAGGCGCGGCGGCGGCCCGCTGATGCCACGTTAACCAGATCAGATGCCATAACAGGAAGTGGTGACTTACTAGCGCTGCCAGCCAAAAGCAGGCGAGCGGTTACTGATACGCTGACATGAAGCTGCTGTGGGTCAAAGGGAGCCGGACCCTCGCTCAAACAGGCGCTGCGGCGGCTCGGACCTGCCGTCCAGTCTGCAGGACTTCAGGCTTTGTGACGTCGTGATACAGTGTATGTTGATTCTTGCTGAAGCAGAAACACATTTAGAAATCTCAGAAGAGAAGCGTGCGCAGCCGAATCGAACCCACTGCAACACGCGATCGTCGCTCGTGGTGTGTGTTCAGTCGGTTTTGTGATGGCCTAAACTGAGGATAACTAACTGGATGTCTTTTCTTTTTCTGTGGCGTCAAATATTGTTTACAGTTTATTCCCTGTGGTCTTCTGCCATAAAACGTAAATGGAAAATAGCAGACGACTTTATGCTGAGAAAAAATCCCTTTAGGAAAACAATAAACCTTTGGAAATGCTTTTTTTAAAACATGTCATTAACTTTGTTTCAACAAAATTCAGTTGTCTTATTTACAGAAAAAAAGAATAATTCTAGTTCTCGCGTGGGCCCGAAAAATACAGTCGGTCTGCATCTATTGCAGATTTACAAACTTAATTAGGTCTTTAGAAAAATAATATTATTGGCACACACGCAGAAAGAACTTTCCATTTTCATTAAGAGTGGAATTTGTTGGAAAGGAAAGAAGAGCAGGACGGAGTAAAGGGTGAACGGGAGAAATGTTTCATAGTGAGCGTGGAGGAGTGAGTGAGTGGAAGAGCGAGAGAGAGAGAGAGAGAGAGAGAGAGAGAGAGAGATGCAGATTGTTTTAAATCCGCAGCGAGTCAGGCTCTCAAATTTATGCCCATGGGCTGCTTCTTGGGTGGGCTGCAGGGAGGGCGGTGCACTCGCTGGAGCAGGGGAAAGTTGCCGACTCCAGACTGCTTGCCTTGCTCTGAAGCTTGGCTTTTCCTGCTGGAACACATTTACAACTCAAGCGTCCTGACTGGCTGAGTCTGACTGAGCACGCGGCGCGGCCCTGCACAGACTAAACTACGCGGACTTTCCTGCCGCTTGTCGACAAACCCTGCTGTGGTCGCGTGTTCTCATGACGATAATTGCCTTGTTTTTAGCACCACAACGTGCGGTAAGCACACAGAAGTCTGGATTAGCAAAAAAGTATTATTGTATTTTGTATTAGAAATATTCGGAATTAAAGACGCACTGGGCTTTTTCTTCAAAGAGCAGTTTGTATTCAAGACTTGGGATCAGATAAGACGTAATTCCGGCTCGTCTGTATTTCGTGCCAGCAGTAAATGTTTGTTTTGTGTTTGTTTTGCACAGTATGAGAAAGATCAGGGTCCTCGTCTAGCGTTGAGCAGATGACCTGATGTTGAGGAGCGTAACTCGCTCGGCAACCAGTGAGGAGAAGTTTCCACAGGGGAGATTTGAGGCGCTGGAGAGGCCCAGTGGTTTGGGCCGCGTGTGTGCGATACCATCAAATGTGAATCGAATTCTTTACAAATGCAAGATCTCAAACCTGATTTCACGCACAGAAGCTATTTTACCCCATTAAACAAGTCCTGTATGATCCATTGAGCATATTTTATCAAACAGCATGAATGAATCGAAGTCCCTCCTCAAGTTGTGTCCTACTTCTGTGCTGAAAGGCCGGTTGAGCGCTGAGTTTCCCAAACCTTTTGGAGTTTTTTATTTCCTGCCTCAGCAACAGACTGAAAACGCACAACGAGCGATGACATCAGCAGCATGTAAATCAGCTCGCAGCACAGCAATAACCCCAACTTCAAATGCTGAAGCCGGTTGGTTGGTTGACCACGATAATGTGCTGACACACACACACACACACACACACACACACACACACTGCAAGGCCAGAAGTAAACAAGCCCTTGAGTTAGTGTGAACATGGATCATTTCGCTTTTGGCTTTCAAATTGTGGCTATCGCTACAAAAAATGTGCAGCTTTCAAAGAACCTTTCAGAGAAATGCACGGGTGTGTTCCTGCTTCCCAGCAGTCCCGGTTTGGTCCCGTCTGGCTGCTTTGCAGGCTAATTCACTCTGAAGGTATTACGGTTATTGGACGGCTTGTAAACCATTAAATCTTTATTTACAAGAGAAAGAGGAGAGGGCCTCGGCGGCTGCGTGCGCGCGGGCCGGGTCGCGGTCGGCAACCGACCCCACTGTGAGGCAGCAGAACCAGCAGCCTGACGGGACATCTGGTCCTTTTTGCAGCAAGAAGCAGACCACTCCTCAATTACATAATTGTGCCCATTAATTACCGGAGGAGGGCCTTCATTTCCTGGTAGCCAGTAACTGACAAAGAGCCAGTAAAGACGGACTCCATGACACACACGATTCTGTTGTGGCTGCTGAAACTTACTGCCTTCTCTTTTGTTGCCCGTTAGCCTTAGCATTAGCTCGCGACGCGCAGCACAGCTGGATGCTAAACGATCCAGGGCCGCTTGTTGCAGCCACTTGTTTGTTGGCCACACATGAAGCGCCCCGCAGGTCGCTGAGCTCATGAGCACGCGAGCTCACCTGCGTGTTGCGACTGGACGGACGCAGGTGCGAACTCTGCGGAGGATCTGACGCCGTGACAGCGCCGGCGAGCAACTGTTTGACTGGAACGCGTGGTTTCGACGGGCAACGGTGCGAACGCGCTCCCGTCCGCGGTACGAACACGTCGGCGGCGGCGAAACGGGCTCATTCTTCAAGGAGCGGACACAAAGTGGAGCGAGTCAAGACGCAGGATGACATTAGATGCATGGTTTCCATGCCGTGAACTGACCTGCTGCTGCACCCAGCATGAAACAAATGTCGGAATTACAATGCGGCTGTTGCAGCTGTTGTTTTCTCAGGTCTGGAGCTGTTGTCCCCTCCTCCTCCCCCTCCTCCCCCTCTCTGGCTGTACTTCTTTCTTCTGATGCTTCCCTTGTCCCGATCACTGTCTTTATGCGGGGGGGGGGGGGGGGGGGGCTGTGGGACAGAAGCTCCCGCAGTAATGCACCTGCCAACAGAAGTCTGAGGAGAGCGTGAGACAACGGAAGGGAGCTGGTGGGGGAGAGGCCGCGTCTTTCTGTGGGCGAGGGGTACAGTGAAAGGAGGCGGCTGCGGGAGCGAGAGTCTCCGTCAGCGAGGACGGCGGCACCCTGCTGGGCATTTATTCCACGCTTAGCAGACCAGACTCAGCTGAATACGCAGCGAGTCAACGGGGATCCGCACGCAGAGCACAGCACTGTGAGTCCACACAGCGAAGGACGGGGAACTTTAGCAGGGAGTTTTCCCTGTTTGTTACCCAGTGCATGCTGGGAAAAGGATTCAGATCTTCCAAGTGCTAATATTTACTGTATTAAAGCTGCTTGCTTGTCATGCAGCCTCCAGTCCAACATCGCTTGCTCCTAATCTGATGACTCGGCAGCATGTTGTCCAGCCTCTACTGTTATGTCTGAGGACGGGACCGGCAGTTGTTCTTCTGTGCCACATTTATTGGCCCTCAGTGGTTCGCACCTGTAGTCCAATAAAAGCTTGCCGCCTTTGACTCCTCCTTTGAAAGCTTCATTTGGGAAATCGGCTGCAATTTGTCGCCGGGGAGAACTATCACTGGATGTTCAACGTTTCAAACTCCCCCGAAACCCACAGGATCTCATTCAAAGGGGTTATTTATCGACTCCTGTCTTCTAGCGCAGCTGCGGAGCGAAAATGTGGTGAGCACTTGTGCGTTCGGCGTGCATCGATGCAGCGTTTGGGCGTTTGGGGGGAGAAGGCTCCCAGATGTGGACGTCGTGCAAGGAGATGGCGATTAGCTGAAACTTACTGTTTGCGTTAGGTGTTGTGGATTGGCATAAATGTGGGTTGTTTTAAAACAACAAATGGTAAATGTAAGGCAGCAGAGGATGGCGGAGGTCGGGAAACTCAAACCCAAATAGTCAGGTTTATTATAAATATTGCTCAAATGTGGTATAGTGTGCTTTAATTGTTAACGACTTCCTGCTAATCTACAGGAAGTGCACTGATTTGTTTTATCCAACGTGTCCAATTGCTCCTTTCAGACTGCAGTAGAACTCAAGTTGTGAGTTGTGAGTCTGGGTCAGAGCCCAGGTGTTGGCTGGTATTCTTCGCTAGAGGCACCGAACCAGCCGATGGGCGACCAGCGACCCCGATGTGTGCTCGTGTTGCCGTAACGACCATTCAAGCAGCTTCTGCAGCAGTAGCTGGTCGCTGCACCGACAGACTGCAAGACGAGCTCCAGTTAAAAGGTGAGCCGAGCCCTGGTGCTCGCTCCCCTCTCTTCCTCCCTCGTCTTGTGTGTCCCGGCTCACACCCCGGCTTCCTGTGGGATCGAGCCGAGCCTCGGGGAAGAGGGCCGTCTGTTTCCAACCAATGGGCTCCGACTCACATGCTCCAGCTTGTCGGCCTGAGCTCGTGTGAGTGACTGGGTGCATGTAGGTGCCTATACGTCCGCGGGTTACTGGCTGTGTGCGAGTGAAGATGTTCAGAGATAGGATTTTTTTTTTGTCTTGTGGGTGGAGATGACTGTCTAGGACAATTCAATTAGTAGGAGCTCAGTGTGGTCCAGGTTCATCTCAGGTTTCCCAAAAACAACTCGTGTCTCTGGGACGACGGCGGAAACTATGTGAAATCTAAAAGGCTCAGTAAAACATTTACTGTCTCTCGTTGCAGTGGAAAATAAACAGTATGTACATGTGATACTTGCACATTAACCAAAGATTTATTAGTGTCTGCGGTATTTTTCATGCACTGGCTAAATGCGCGTGTGCTGACACGGCCCTGACTTCCCCCCATCAGTGTGACGCGGTCTCTTTTGGCGGCGGCTCCTCCACCTCGCTGCCTCTTCCTCTGCTGGTCGGCATCAGAGGCGTGTGGCGTGTGTCTGAGGTGTGTGGCTCACCGCCGCGTCGCTGCCTGGAGGCCTCCTGCACGCCTGCTGTCACCTATGACACAGCGTCACAGCCAAATCGGAGGGTACGACTTCTAATTCACCCGCAGTTCAACGAGGGAGTTGTTTTAACCTGGGCCAAGTGGGGGCTGGAAGTCGGGGGAAGTGAAACAAAGTGAGGATAACTCACTGGTTCCATTTTCCTTTATTTTGCCTGCACGTTTTTTTATTCTGTTAATAAGAACTTGGAGCTGAAGGTCAAAAGGTCGTCTTTCTCCTCTCCTCTCTGCAACCACCTTTCTCCTTCTCTCTCCTCTCCTCGCCTCTCAGTAAACACCCTGAAGAGCAAACGTTTTTAACTTGGAGTGTTAGCGCCGGAGCTCTTCTGCTAACTGACCCGGGGCTCTGAAGAGCTGCACATAACAGGCGGCCACATTGGCTTTTGTGTGCAGGAGGGTCTTTACATAACCTACATAACCAAGCACATTGTCTAGCAACCAGTTGGCTACTGAAGGGCCTTGTAAATGGAGGAGGGGGTCTGCTCGAGTGGAGACCAGTAGCCCAGTTGAGAGGCTACTGGAGCTAAGCTAGGTCATGACTAAAGTTTGTGAGCTTGATAATGGATCAGAGTATTGATGTAATGAGCTCCCTGAAAAGAAAATGTGGAGTTGCTTATATACAAAATGATACTAAAAGATTGCATAGTTACTGGTGTGAATCATTTCTTAGTGCCCTGAAGCCCCTCACTGTGCTCCCATTACTCCACAAAGCCCGGCCTTCTTCACCCTGTTTCCAGCATTTGGGTCTGGGCCAGAACTCTCGGACCTGCCCAGGACGCTGAGGTACATTTTTCCTGCCTACTCCCAACGATTAGTTTTTACAAAATGTTTTCATTTGGCAGAAGAGAAATATTTGCATGTGTCTCGGTGCACAGAGTAGAAGAAAACCTTTAAGTATTTGAGTCGAAGATCTCATTAAAATGAGGGACTTTACCTGACTTATGATTGTTTTGTGACACATTCAGGGCCTGTTTAATGTTTTAGCAGTGAATCAGCATTATGTCAAAGTATTACTGTACAAAAGGTAAGGTACTGTAACTCCTTTCGGCTTTTCCCCACAGTGAATGATTCACATGGTTGTTATTGGCTAGGTTTTGCGCTGGATGCCCTTCCCGCCGTAGCTCCTCTATTTATCTGGGCTAAGAACCGGCACAGAAGTCACTAGGTTGCAACTCCTGCGGCCAGATTTGAACCCACAACCACGAATTGCACCAAACGGCCAGCGCCATTACAAAGTGAAAAACATCTGTATTCATGAAAGGCCTCACTCACACTAATCACCCAGCTGCCATTTGAGGGGGTTGCTGGTAGCTGTGATTTTGACACAGACTCATTATCAACTCCACACTTCACCTTAGATCTGATGATAATGACCCATTTATCAGCGACACTTGATGCTGCTGTCATTCTTAACAGTTCCCTGCCAGGACAGAGGAAGCTTTTACTGCCGTTCCTGAGATGTGGCTATTGTCTTCCAATACACAAAGACAAGGTGTCCTGATGGCCCATGATGGCCCCTGTGTGAGTCCCAGGACGGCCCCTAGTTGCACCATTGAGGGTTTTCTCGCTATTGTGACCAGGCTGCTATTACGGGACACGGCCGGAGGAGCGAGGTGGGGAGAGGTGGATGAGGGTTTCATGGACGCTTTGAAAAGATGTGTGAAATAGGAGCATGGGTATTAAGGGTCTCGGCTCAGTTGGGGGTCTATTGTGGCTGAGGCTGAGCCCCTACTGGCATCCATGATCTCCTCCATTGACACAGAAACTCTGCTTCGCTCCCTGTGTGTTTTTTGTAAATCTGTCTCACTCTCTCTGAATCAGAGGGAAAGAATCTGGAGAGTGCTCCTCTGAGTTGAAGTTTACAAGATTTATACTAAACTCTTGATGCCCATAAATGACAACGAAGTTGTACAGATGAGGTTTACTGTACGTAACTGAGATGGTCATAAGACATGACACACTATGCTCAGCCCAGTCCGTATATTTTATTCTATTCTTGTTTACTATATTTAATTTTGTCATCCTAATTGTCTGCTGTAAATCTGAACTGCCCATCCAAAAACAGGAATGAAAATTTTCTGTTAGTCGACCTGAAGCTTTTTCCAGCTCGCTTGCCTTTTCTGGCCTTAATTGATTTGCGAGTTGACAGGCAGGGGGTGACTCGACTTGTTTCCAGTCCTTATTTACACTTTTGCATGCAAATGACCAGAAAATACCATTTGCATTTCAATTAAAAATACATTTCATTAATGCTTATTTATATAAATGAGCGTTTATTCACACTTTGACATGATTATAAAATTAACATGTTCACATTTTTGTGTTCATTAATTGTGATATTTTAATCCACTGTCACACTATTTGACATGCAGTCCTCTCCCCACGTCCCCACAGGGCGCTCTGGGTGCTTTGCGAGCATGATTCGGACAGATTGTGTGTGTACATATACCTATTTGCACAGCGTTATCCAGCTTGTGTGAGGCCAACAGGAGTCGCGCAATTGTCAATAGTAGTACTCTATAAAAACCAGTCACTGACAAAGAGAGAACAAACAGCCGCGGTTTGTTCAGGATTTCCTAGCAAACGGTGCACAAGAAGGGCCACGGACTCAGGGCCGAGAGAGAAAGGGAGAGTAGAGGAGCTGGTGTCTGACTGTCCCTGTGTAGCGACGGGCGCAAGGGTTTGATGCTTACAGTGACTGGGCTCTGATATTAAGCCTGTACATGAACATAGGAACATATTTACAGTAAGAGAATAAGAAAGTCTATTACAGTCACATATACTAATGTCCCCTAATTAGGGTGTTATTATAACAACATGCATTATGTTTTGCACATATGATATATATATGCAATCACATGACAAGGATCACACGACCACAGCAGGATAATGGGTTCCACAGTAGCTGTCATGTCCCACACAGTCATAAACAAGCGTCCGAGCCTCCCTTGTCCCTTGTAAATGGTGAGAGCCACTAAGGGCCGGGACAAATGTGGAGGCCGAGCGCCTGTGGCCTGCGGGCAGGAAATGAGGAAGGACTGTGGGAACTTGTAAAAAGCCACCGATATGTGTCACCGCTTGGCTCGTCAGGAAGCGTCGCGGAGCCTCTCGGTTTCTAAACCCACTGGATGCCACGCATTCTCCCGTTAATGCTAATATGCTGTTACTGTCACGTTCTAAACTTGATGCGCTTTGTTGAGCTGTTCCTGTTGAGAGCACCTGCTAATGAGTCATTGTGTGAAATGTAAATGGCGGCACTGTCGCTGGGGATAAGCCACCACAACAGGAGCATAACACTAGAGCCCTTGTGCAAACAAAGTGTTCTCCAATGAAGGAGGCATTTAAAAATGATCGCTCTTCACAAACAGAATGCGACCCTCCTCCTTCCGCCCCGCTGCCCCCCCTCCTCTTCCTTACACTCCTCCCCAAACTCCCTCTTTTTGTCATCCTTGCCCTTTTTCCCTTCCTCTCTCTCTAAATTCTCATCTGGCCCCGCGTCTGTTGAAGACATTTGGCCGGGGCTAAACCTGGAGTGACAAACGCTCCCTTCCTCTCGTCATCAAATAGCTAAATCTGTGTCCGTGTCTTGCTAGATGCTTCGAGGGCCCGATCGGTGGAGGACTGGCGAGGAGCGAATGGGCCTGAATGCGAGTTGGAACGAGGGATTGAGTGGCCATATTGGGGGAAAGAGAGAAAAAGAATCACAGATCCGAGTTTGAGAGAGGAGTGATTAAAATTCATCCCACGGTGCAAACAAAAGGAGGAATGAAAAAGGGGGAGAATGCAGGAGAGAAGCGAGGGTGAGTGTTGGGAGGGTAAGAAAGATTTGGGTGAAAAGAAGATTGTAAGCCTCAGCAGATCCCTGAACAGTGCCCCCTCCCTAAATGACTGCCTTTGACTCACGGTACAATTATCCCGCGAGACAACAGAAAACAAGGAAGGAGAGGGGGAAAGTGAAGAGGAGTGGGAGATGGATAGTTGAAGGGGAAGACGGAGAGAGGGATAGGGGGACGTTAATTATTCGACAGGCTTTTCCTCCCGAGCAGGGCTGAACGGGGGGTCAACAATTGACTCAATTACAAGACAAACTCCCCAAGGGCCCTACACCACCACTCAGCACGGACCCCGCGGCCCTCGGGCGGCCTGTTGATGTTTTTTCCACCTCTCTTTGCTTTGCCAGTAAATGCTGGGCCCTCTTCAGGTGCCCCCGGCAGACGCAGGAGCTGCGGGCCTCGCTCAGACCGTAACCTTTTCAGCAACTGATTGATTCCCCGCTCTGTTCTCCGTGAAGAGAGGCGCGAGAGGTAGCGGAGGGGCCGCTGGAGAGCCGGAGCCGGAGCTTTGTTGGGCTTTAGCTGATAATGAATAAGAAACGTCTGGTGACCCATGAGGAGGCGCTTTCTTTCCATTGCACAGGTGGAAATCACCGTTTCTGTATTAGTGTGCATCCTCTGACCCGTATGACAAACTAAGACTAAACAGACAAGCTGCAAGCGAGTCAGTGATGCTGCTGTCTGAATCCAAATAAATAAGCAATTATTTTGAATTGTTTTTTGTGACTGATCAACACCTACAAGACTACGACCAAACGAAAACTTATGGGAGTTATTCCCATTGTTCCCACTGACCCCGCCGTGATAAGGTCAGACAATACAGTGAGGAATGGGATTTCCACAATAGGCCTCCAGTCCTTCTCTTGTCAGTCAATGGGACTGCTCAAGCATAGTGCCGTTCAACACGGCTCGCTCTTTTTCTCTTTTTTTTCTGTCTCTCTTCTTCCATCAACTTGCTTTTTCTTCCGTTGTTTCCCCCTTTGTCGTTCCCATTTTTCCTCCCGACCTCTCGGTCCCTGTCTTTCTCTTTCTTCTGATCCCCTCTGATTCCGCCCATTCTTTCTTTGTAAAAGGGAAAGGAGGGCATGAATACCACACACAGACTTTGAGTCGCTCGCTTCACGGCACATTTTTTTTCCTCCGTCCTCATTGAATCACCCCACTCGCTTTGGCCTAATCTTTAACGTGAACGTCTCAGCTCAGTTCTTCGAGTTTATGCGATGACCTTTAAGCTGATGTGAGTTGTATCTCAGGATGCAATGGCTGCTTTCAGGTGACAGCTCACGATGGTGGTGCATTTGGCTCAGAACCAGAACAGAATATTTCAGATTGACAAATCTGAGAGTACCCGGTCGTTTATGGAAGTCTTGCCTCAAACCGTGACTGCATTTTTCTCATATATTTGGCCTGAATTTGTTTGTCACATCAGGTCTTTGGATCTCTCACTTGCGTGTTTCTGTTTGTATACACGTATCTGTGTGTGTGTGTGTGTGTGTGTGTGTGTGTGTGTGTGTGTGTGTGTGTGTGTGTGTGTGTGTGTGTGTGTGTGTGTTACACCTGCGTCTCTCGGCCAGTATTTATGACAGCTGATGCGTAAATAACCCTGCACTGTGTACAGTGCACCTTTCTGTGCTCGACTTTGTGTACCACAGGCGGCGAGTGTTTACGCGAGAGTCCGCCTCCTGCGCATCGCTGAGCACCGCATGGAGATGCAGGCTGGAATTCAGGGCCGAGACGCAGTGAAAGGGAGCCTCTGCCTCACGCATGCGATAGGATCAGTGTTTACAGGCGCAAATAGCTGGAAGCTTCTCTGACTGCAGCTTGGACACGTTCTGGGGAAATAATGCAGCATTTCACAGAAGCGAGACATCAGTCTTTGACCAAATGAGACTGAAAACGAGTAGCACGTAACACAGACAGCGATGCAACACTTCTATAGATGATACTTAGCGTTGTACAAGCTGGTCCCTGTTTCCTTAACAAAAACACAACATTAAACTGTAATGTTTAGCAGCTTGTAGGTGAAACATCATGATGAATTTGGAAAATGGCAGGAATTACCGACCACAACGCTGGCACTCGTCTCGACTTCCCATCATCCTCCACTGTGCTGCTGTTTGATTAAACTTCGTACTCGTCATGATTTGTGTTTCGATTTCCAACCGTCGTGTGGGAAGCGTTTGAGCGGTCACCTTTGCTTTTATTTGTTTCTCTTATTTCGCCCACGGCAAATGACATCACTTTTTCCACTGCAGGCGATCAGTGCAAAGGACCCTGAGAAAAGCTTCTATGATGAAAGGCTGAACGTGGGAAGTGATACTGGGACCAGCTGAACGGCCTTCTCTGAGTTCATATTCAGTGCTTCCCATCACAATACCTTTCATGTATTCTAAAAAAAAACAATGGAAGCATTTCAGGACACCGCTGCAAAAATCACCCTGAAATGATTTTGTTTATCCCACTGTTTGTTTGTGACGTGTACGATGAGTTTTGCTCACCTCCAATTTCGTGGTTGAGCCGTTTTCTTCACCACCACCGTGTTTTTTTCCGTCTTCTGTACTTATGGGCCCTGTAGACACTTATAGAAGCCTGCAATAGGTGGCTGCCTGAAAGAATCAAAAGAAAACGCAGAGTTACACTCCTGTGGTCAGTCCTGTTGTTGAGTAACTCGTGATGCCTTCACTGACATGTCATAAGTCACAAAACCGATGAAGGCATTCTTCTTGTGTGTGGTCCCTCCACAACTACACATTAGTAAATATTGGAAAATGTGTTCCCAACTTAAAGTTTGATTTCATAACCAGTTTAAATGAGCTGCAGTTTAAGTCTCTCATGTGTTTTTGATCTCATACATTTTAGAGTAAAATCCAAAACGTGGCTTTAATGAGTGCATGCTTTTTTCGGCACAAATGTGAGCAAGCACTGGTTGTGTGCGCGTGTTTGTTTTATGCTTCTTAGCCTTTCAATTCACAGCCAGCTGATTACCTGATTTGTTGCCTTTTAGTTATGTTAATGCCACTTAATTACAGCCCCGGTGGGAGCTCACGGCTCACTCTCGTCTCTCTCCCACACACTGTCCCTTTCACGTACTTCTCTCTCTCTCTCTCTTTCTCTCTGTCTCTCTCTCTCTCTCTCTCTCTCTCTCTCTCCAGCCATTCTTTCATTTCATGTCGTAACAATCAGCTCAACAGATATTGTGGCTGCTGCTTGGCGCTACTGTCAGCAGCGTGGCGTCTCTCAGTCCTGGGATCACAAAGATGCATCTCTGAGTGCTCCACATGTTTGTAGAGCCTTTCAGACGGCTGTGACTCGTTGGTAACTGCGTATGTGCCACCCCGGACAAGTCTTTTATTCGCTCAGAGAAAGTGTGTGTGTGTGTGTGTGTGTGTGTGTGTGTGTGTGTGTGTGTGTGTGTGTGTGTGTGTGTGTGTGTGTGTGTGTGTGTGTGTGTGTGTGTGTGTGTGTGTGTGTCTCACATGCTAAGCCCCAAACATCAGCCCGGAGATCCCAGCTATTAAACGCTAACGCGGGCCTGGACGCCTCGTCCCCACCAACATCTGGGCATTAAACTAAACGCATGTGATATGTTGCTTATGAAGTCAGCAGCTCAAGGCAAGACCACACAGAAGAAGTTCATATTTTACGGGATGTGAGAGTGTATGACTGAAATAGCTGCCTGCTAATTTGTTCACTTAAGCAATGTCAGACTGAATGAAAATGGAAAACCTAATATGCATCTCTACTGTTTTGCATCATCAAATTTGTCATGACTGCACATCAGTCAGCTGTTCTCATAAGATTTATAGATCATTGCAGATAATCCTCTCGAAGGAGGGAGATGAGTTAAAGCATGATTAAAAAAATCATAAACTGAAAATACATTTTTTGAAGTGTGGGACAATTAAGATGAAGGGTTCAGGACAATCGACGAGCTCTATCAGAGGTGTTCACAGACACAGACACACACACACGAACACGTCTACATGTGTGTGACTGCAGCGCTGAGGACAAGTCATCACACGTGTGTTCAGCTGCTGGGACAGATGTAACTACAGTTTACGTGCCGAGGACGGGAAGAGAACAACACTCATTATTCTCAGATACGGCAGATTTTGAATTAAGCGGATGACATCGTTGACGGGAGAGGCATTAACGCGTCAGAGCGAATGTGCCGCGGGCGGCGGCGCTGAGCGGCTTTGTGGGGATCATTTATGTGCGGCTGACGTCTGCTCTCACAGCTTGTGACAAATAATGTGTGCAAACTGACAACAGAAGGGCAGAAGGTTGAACATTTAAAAATGAGAGTTTGTGTTGCTGTTGATGGTTTTAACCCTTAAAGTACCAGAAACATTTGTTGATGCTTGCTCATATTCCCTCTGCACATCTGATTAAGCAGTAAAATACCACAAACACGTCACTTTGTGTGACCACATAATTATCTGCATCTGCTCCTGTGAGGTTGATCTTCCATCCTATCCAACCATGTTGATGACCTATGATCAGCCTCACACCCCTGAAACAAAACAGACCAATGACTTGAAGTCCTGTGGCCAACAGCTTCCACGTGGAGTTCGCGTTCACTCCGGATGTGCTCCTCCCCCCCCTCCCCCCTGAGACTCAGAGATGTGGTCAGCGGGCTCGCCCGACGGCCTGCAGGCCTCATCTGCTGCTGTGTTGTTGGGAGGAACATGCAAACACGCGCGGACACATGCCAGCGTGCGCTCCGTCGGCGTCTGGCCTCCTGCCTTTCTTTGTCTGTCTCGCTCCCGGCCGCATGGACGCCCCCCCCCCCCCATCCTCTGGAGCCCCTCCGCCTCCCTTCTCTGCCTCTTTTTCCAGCTCCTCTTCCCCCGCCCTCGCTTCCAGCTGTGTTATACAGCTAAGGAATATACGCAGCAGCAGGTTGGCTATAAATATCTCCTGCCCACCCAAGACTGTTAGGATTATTATTTTTCTTATAATCACTGCGGTCTTTCTATAAACTGAACAGATTATTATCTGGTTTTTGTTCGCCGTGTGGGTCCAGTGTGTATGAGCCGCCTCTAGTTAGTTTCTGCACAGGACAGTTTCCCTTTGTTGGCGTCAGGGAGCTGAATGACAACGGAGAAGTTTTACAAGACCTGGATTTGTACCATAACTGCTACAGTGACAGTAGATGATTATAGTGGACAAAAGCTTGGACAGAAGATGACGTAGCTGCGCGGGAAAGGTCACGCAGCTGGGCGACGTTCAGGAGTGACGCGAGGGGAGAAGAGGAGCGCTTAGCTGGGTTTACTGTGGCAAACCTTTGTTCTTTCTCTTTAAAAGGGGGGCTGGGCTCCTGCTTGTTTATAGATGGAGCATTTCTGTGCACTACCTCGCTCTACAGCTGGAAGCCAGCTGTGTGAATCAAGCTCTCATCTGCTTTATCCATCCATGCTTCTCTCTCGTCCCCTCCCCATTTCCTCTGCCTCTTATCCTTAAAGGAGTTCAAAGAAATAGTTGTGGTCGGGGCATAACGTACCTGATACGCTGGCATGCGGAGGTGAAGCGAAGAAGTAGACGAAGACGAGAGTTGGGTGTTAGAGTGCGCGTTGGACAGAGGAGAGAGGAAGGTGTGTGCTGGGGGGGAGGGGGCGGACGAGAGAGGAGCGGGGCACAGGAAACCACAGGTATGCGCAGGGTGGCGAGTGGGTGGCCTGGTGAGAGGACAGAGAAGCTGTGGGACTGTGGAGGATGGAAAAGCTCAGGAGCTGGTGCTACAGCACCACCTCGGCCAGTTTGACAGAGATGCTGGTTTGGATCCCGAAACTGGCAAACGCAGCGCCCTGTGAGGGAGCTCCTGGCGCTGGAATGGACGCGATGCCTGCACAGGCAAAAGAAAACACACACACACACACACACACACACACACACACACACACACACACACACACACACACACACACACACACACACACACACAATCGCCGGCTGATCAAACCAACAGTTACACAGGTCGCAAAACAGTAATCACTGCACAGCTAATGCAGTACTTCACAGTACATGCAGGTACCGTGAGTGAACAACGGCGGTTCACGGCTGCATTTGTTCTCGTCAGTCACTCCACAGTTAGCACTTTAAACACAGCTCTCGGCTAATCTCCGCTTCAGCTTCCTGCACTTCTCGCCTCGGCTCCCGGTTCTCCCGTCGGCGGTGGCGTCGAGCCGCGTCTCTCCAGCCGCCCGACGTCTGTCATCAGTCACTCCGGCGGTGTAGCAACAAGGGATCAACGGTTCATTCTGCCGTTTTGACAAGGTGTGAACCCCGGCACGGAGACATCAGCGCCGCCGCGTCCACGCCGCTTCCACAGTTTACAGTGCAGGGACACATGAGGTGTGAATCAGCAGGGTTGAAACCAGGGTTACAGTGTTGACTGTATTAAACCACACTGACAGACTGGTAAACATTAGTTTAGGGCTTCAGGGATTGCTCTTCGTCAACGCAGCTGCTAAACGGCACATTTGATGTGTTTAATCCCTGACCCTGAAATCTCTGCTTGTGTTTTCTGGAAAATACATAATTTACCAAAAATCATAAACGTAAACAAAGCCGGAGTGTTCGATGCGAGCAAACCCTTCCACTGCACAGTTTACACTGGACAGAATCAACCCTTGTTTTATGCGAGGAATAAAATTCAGATTTTGGTCATGAATGTTTGCCGTTTGAAACTTCATGACCAAATTTGTATGAAAAGCCCGTGTGATGGAATTCATCACCGGCTTAATTTTCCTTTCCTTCACACTTCGGTTACAATCTGACACCAAAACCCTGGATCATCGAGGTGCACAACCGGGTTTTGTTATCCTCTTAAGCGTGTGCCTGTTTGACTGAAATAATTATAACCAATAATTATATAATAAGTTTAAATTGTAAAGTAGCTGATATAAGTTTGTTTCACAGTAACATAGATTTGACACGAGTGAAAGTTGCTCAACAATTAAATTTAAGCTGCATAGGATAGATTGGCTGTGGCAGGTCAGTGAGCGGGGCTTATTGTACTTTACAGAGACGTCTCTAGCCCCGTGGCCTTTTAGTGGCCACACCTTTGGCCCCCATCACATTACAGCAGCTGCTTGGAATTCAGAGTCTGGGTAAAAAGGGTAGAAAGCATAAGGGAGGGGGGGGGGGATAAGGGGGATAGTGTGAGTCGGGTGGGGGGGTTACAAAAACAAAGCCAGAATTTAAAAACAAAGTTTACCACTGAAGGAAAACAACAGGGCGAAGAGCAGCCAGTGGGTGAGCGGAGCAAAAAAGAGAAGAAGAAGAAAAAAGAAAACTCAAATGAGGTAGAATCTGGATTGTGGTTGGCTCAGGGCCCCAAGCCCCGCCTTCGACAACCCCCCCCCATCCCCATCCACCCTCCCACTTCTACTCCGTCTCGAGCCCTAAGACAACAGAATCCCCCACAAGCCCAGCCACATCAGGAACGGCTGGCTACATTATAGCTGCCATTATCGTCTCTCAAGTCATAACAGCCAGAGAACACCCACCTCGACTGCAGCTCCGCCAGGAGGGGGAGGGGGGGAGGGAGGGAGGGAGGGAGGGAGAGGTCGCAGGAGCAGGAATGAGAGAGGGAAGGAGGGAGCGCGGGAGAGGGTGGAGGCAGCGGGGGAGAAGAGGGAGCAGGAGATAGTCCGAGATAGAGACACAGGCCAAGGGGACGGGCTCACTCGGGGGGGGGGGGGGAGAAAGAAGGGGGCGAGGGGGGGGGGGGGGGGGGGGGGGGAACGCTGGGATGCATGTTTACGCTGTCCAACATGTTCCAAAGAAATGTTGAGCTTTACTGAAGCTGTTTTGGATCTTTGAAAGTAATAGATCATCCAGCAGCTCACACAGACACACACACACACACACACACACACACACACACTCTGCATGGGGGGGGAGGGGGGAGACGTGAGTTTAATGTTACACTCAGGAGTGGAGGACTGTAGACTGAGAGCGGATCAGGCCTTTTGTCTGACACGACCAGTGACCTGTGGAAATGTCCGTCCTCTCCGAAGACTCCGAGGGAGGAGGACGGACGCTTTATGGGAATGTCACAAATGGCCGATCTGTGCACGCCCGGACAATGATCCCTTTGTGCACCTCTAATAGGAACGATTACCTGAGAGCTGAGTGCAGTGGGACGAACGCACTTAAAGGAAATGTGACTGTTTATGCTGCGCGTTACGTTATCACTTCTTTCACGCCACTTAGTTACATAGCGCGTCCCCACGACTAGTTATGAGCGAAATACGCGTTGCAGGGATTCCACAGTATTTTACTCTCATTCACAGGAACTCCAGAAGCAGCTTTTGCCGAATTGCGTCTCCTTTCGGTGCAGCGGCTGCAGTGACAGTCCATAAGCATGAAAAAACATATTTTATTTATTTGTGGCGAGCTGTGTTCGCTTGGTGAGTAAGTAGGTTTATTACTGAAAGCCGCAGTCAGGCCTGGTTTAAAAATATCCAGTAATTGTGGGAAGCTCAGCTAACATCACCCCTGCACCTCACGAAGACACACTTCCATGAATATATTGATGTTTTTCCCAGCGGTTGCGTCATGCAGCATGTGGAGTAGCTGTCTGGCTGTTAGGTGTGGTCTGATGGTGCAGGGTGGTGATGCTGCAGAGTCTGGAGTGTTTGAATGGGAGGTTTTGGGTGTAAAAGTGGCTGGACGTCTTGTCCTCATCCTCCCTGGCGCTTGGTTCCTGCCCACTTCACGGTGCCACAGTGGACCCCACTTGTTTAGTTGGGCTCTTGATTTATGGCCCTTTGGTTTTTAATATGCTGCTGCCCTCATCCTCTTAAACGCAGCGCCACAAAATTACACCGGGGAGCGAAATCCTTCAGAGTTTCTCACAAAGTACTGATCTAAAATAGCCCGATGCCAGGACACCTGTGTCAGCGCCACACGTGTATGGAGTCAATGCAAGTTTACAGAACATACATCTTGTGAACATACCTACATGTATGTTATCAGTGGGTGTATGAAAATGAGACCTTGTGTTAGGATTTCTGTAATTTCACTGAAGACGTACTCGTTGGGTCTGAGATCAGACTGTGTAGCTTGCAAATGGTTGCGCAATGCAGCCGACTGTGTGCGGAGATGGAATACACACTTTGCTGCCTTGCAAACATTTTTCTCCTAAAAAAATTCCAACTTGCTCGTACACAGGTGGTCTTATAAATTATTCACTTTTTCTGCCACAATTTATCATATGTCAAACACACACCTGCTTCACTGCAAAAACAAAACCCCTCTCTCTCTCTCTCTCTGTCACACACACACACACACACACACACACACACACACACACACGCTACTGGGCTTACACAATACAAACTACCTCTAGTACACTCACAGTGACTGGTCCAGCACACTCCCTTACCTTAATGCTAATGCAAATGGCTTGAATTGAACAATTAATTGAACAACGGCTGAAGCGTGTACACACATACAAACACACTGTGTTGCTGCATTATTAACCCCCCCAACACACACACACACACTGACAGGTGTGTCAGTGTGTGTGTGTGTCCGGCGTTTCAGGACCCCTTCTTGGTATTTATTAGTCCTGGACAGCTGAGATGCACTTTGGGCTAATTATCATACACGCGTCTGAAGTTGGCGCTGACTATGTACAATTAGCCGTGGACCTCCCCCAGCATTTAGCCCCTCACTAACTGGGCGGCTCGACTGGGTTCCTACTGACCCTCTAACACCAGTGCGGCTACATCACTGGCAGCGCTCGGCTCTGCGCCGAGCGGCGACTTTCCCACATCGGCTTCGAGCACTCGTCACATGAACAGCAGCAGCGTGAGGTTTTGACTCCTCGTGCATGTGAAGGTCTCACAGGGTGCGCGAAAGAATGTGAAATCAGAAGGTCGGGTTGGATTCGTTGGTACATTCAGATGACAAAGGTCTGGTGATGCAGACCGAAACAGACAGCCTTTAGCTGAGTTTTACAGCTAATCATTAATCAAGTCTACTCACTTCTGTGTGAATTCTGACAGTGTGTAATTTTTTTGTCATAATTACGTCTTTTACCATGTTCGAGGCCCCCGTTTCAAATATTAGTACTTGTGCTGATGTGGTTGGATGTAATGAGCAGGTGCTTGTTCCTACGATCTCTCAGCTAGAATTACCTTACACATACACTCCTGCTGAAAGACACCCTTTCAATATGAGCTTCCTACAAAAGGCCGCTCTGTTCCACTCTCATTTTAATCTGTTAGCATCCTCTAACTATAAGCTTCCTCTGTATATGCCTTTTCCACGGCCATCGCTACTTTCCGTGGCGGGAGGTGCAGCAGGGCTTCGGTGTCTTTTAGCCTTTTAGTGTTTGAGGTGCAAGGCTGTGTTTAGAGAGGAGAGATTACAGCCAAGCCCACAGTTTGTGCGACAGGGTTGTGTGTAGGCGTCGACGAAGGCGCATCAGCAGATCCCAAGTCCGCTCTGACATATTGTCATATCTGGTGAAACAAAGGCCTTTGAGAGAAAGAATTTCTCTACTTTCAGCTCGTTTAAACACACTCCATTTAAGCAAGACATCAAGTTGGCAATTAGTTTGTGCACGTGAGGATTCAGTTTTCCAAATATAGCGTGAGATGCTTGGATGAATCTCTATTAGTTCTCTCCACTTTCTTTGACTCCAGCTTTTCAAAGAGCTTATTTTGCTCTTGAACTGCTACGCTTGGTTGAGAGTGCCTGTTATTAAGAGCCTACACATTCATATTGTCCCCAACCACAATTGTTTTGGCCTGTTTGGTTTTTCCTCCTGGTTTAGTTCACGTTGGTTCCGTTGGGTTGGGTTTGTTTGGATTTCTTCTCCTCGCCCTAACCATGTCCTTGTCTCTCCGCGTCAGGCAGGGTGCACGGGGAGCAGTAGGTCTCGGAGCTCCAATGCCAGTGGACATGCAGCCACACCAGGGGCTGTATCACTATGAGACCTCACCCAGCCAGCCCTCCAGAGGGTAAGACAGCAGCTGCCATGTCCTCACTCGTTACTCTGTGACTTTATAATAGGGCTTTGGAGGATCCGTTTGATATATGTGTCAATATGTGTGCTGACTGATGTGACTGTCAAGTATGGAGCTGCTGTCATCATAGCTTAGCATAGAAGCTAGCCAGTTACTTGATTATTTTTACAAAAATCTCCTAACGTTTTGACCAAGAATTGTAACCATTGTTGCTTCCTTATTTGTGAGTTTGTTTTCAACATTCTAATCAGCATATTTACTGGTGAAAGGGAGTGGGAGCGGAACAGCTGATCCGACCCTCTAGCACTTTTGTTCAGCGTAAACGGTCTGTGAGCACAGGTTTTAGCCAAACAAACCTGGCAAGTGCACGAAGGCTCTGTGGCGCCAGTGTTCGCTGCTTTTCAGGAGTTTCTGCATAAAAACACCCCTGAAGCACAAATTTTTACGTCTCTGACTACAAGCCAGGAAAAAATAACAAATCAGAACAGAACACGTTATGTAAATGTGTCTGTTGAAAGGTGGTACAGGGTCCGTTTAAAGAAGCAAATAAAGTTCATCATAATCACCATTTAAGCTGTCTAACTTAACACAGGGCTTTGCTGACAGTGTAGAGGCTCATGTCCTGCTGCAATTGTTGTGGACGCAGCTCTAGCTCAGCCCCTTACTCCTCCCTCCCTCCCTCCCTCCCCCCTCCATGCCACCCAGGTTGCGGCCTCTCTCTGACAGCTGCTAATTACAGGCTGACCAGGCCCCGCTGTGCTCTGCATGACTGCCTCGCGCCCCACTCAGGTTACCCAGAGCGAGGGAGATCCAGAGCGAGCGGAGAGAAAGGTGGCTGGGCAGGAAGGAGAAAGACCGGAGGAGTGGGAAAGGAAGGAGGAGGGAGGAGGAGAAGAAGAAGGAAGAGGAGACAAAGTGGACAGAGGGTTTAGAGAGAGAGAGAGAGAGAGAGAGAGAGAGAGAGGGAGAGGGAGAAACTGAGAAGTAGAACAGAAGGGATGAATGGGGAAAGAGAAAGGGAGAAAAGAGTGAAAATGGGAGGGAGGAGAATTCGGGGGAGGTGGGGGCAGCACAGTGGATTAGAGAGCACAGATTAAGCCCCTGTGTGGAATACACGTTGTGGTGAATGAGAAAAAGAGGTGAAAACACAACTTGGTTAAAAGAAGGTGAATAAATGAGGTCTGGTACTTTAGTAGAGGGACGTGGGGGAAGCGAAAAAGAGCTAGCGAGACAGGTTCTACCTAAAATCTGGGAATATGCTAAATTCCACAAGTAGACTGGAAAGTTCTAATGAAGCTTTACTGGATAGGAAGGGGAAAACCCAGATGAGTAAGCGTCCACAGTGTGGCTCTGGATGAGTGTTACACGCCATCTAGGGGTGAGACGGACGTAACGCAGCAGAGAGTCCAAAATCTGGCTCCTTCACTCCGCGAGTTCTGCTGCTCAGCCTGTTTGTGTGTAACAGTGTAACACAATAACGCTTGTGTCTGTATTTGCAGGCTCGCCCCAAGCGATCAGTCTCCCTACAGCGATGTGTCCTCGCTGCGCGCCCCACTCCTCAACGGTCCGCCCCAGGAGTGCCGCACCATGTACAACCCCATGACTCCCAGTATGAATCATGGATCGGGACCAGGACAGGGAATTGGGCCCTGCATGGTTCAATATATGAGGCCCCCTCAGGCGCCGCCGCCACACAGTATGACTCATCGGGGGATGTTGCCCCCAGAGGGTGAGTTACTACATCTCCCTCACCCTGAATCTAATAATAAAAGTCCTCTGTCTGTTATCAATCTCATTGCAAGTGGATTCTTTTTGTGAACTTGTCTCCTCCTGTTCTTTCTGCCCTGCAGGGGGCAATGGCCCACCCTACTGCACCCAGAACAACATGATGTCCTCTCATCATAACTTCTGCCAGGTGCAGCCCGGCTCGGATCCGATCGGCTCAGGCGATGGTACGAGAAACACCCGGATATGAGTGTGGAAGTGGTGTGAAGGTTTAATTTAGACGTATGAAGGTAACCCTCTGGTTCTTGTCATCTCCTGCCCCCTCAGGCTCGCGGTTCTCCACGCCTCGCTCCATGCTGAAATTGAGTAAAAAGAGAGCGCTGTCCATCTCTCCTCTGTCTGACGCCAGCGTAGACCTGCAAACAGTCATCCGGACGTCACCCAACTCCCTGGTGGCCTTTGTCAACTCTCGCTGCAACCCCAATGGGGCCAGCTCTTATGGCCACCTCTCTGTGAGCGCCATGAGGTGAGGCATTACGACCAGAAAGTGAAAATAGTATGAAATGTACCTGTTCATTACTATAAAATGGCTCTTTCATGTTTTCTCTCACGCCACAGTCCGTCCATGGGTTACTCCAGCAATATGAACTGTCAGTCCAGGCAGCAAGTGTCCATGTATGGTGGAGGTGGGGGTACGCCTGTCGGGGGACACCCACCGGGCCCCTGCCAAGCCTCCCGCCTCCCTCCACACAATCCTCGGCTCCACGTTCCACCCAAGCACGGACATGTAAGAACCAAGTTCAGTGTTTGGGAAATCCCCGTACGGCTTCATCTTGTGTCAGATCAGATGTAGTACAACACAGTGTGTGTGTGTGTGTGTGTGTGTGTGTGTGTGTGTGTGTGTGTGTGTGTGTGTTGTATTGTAGCTAAAAACAGAGCCAGGACTGGGAGGTGTGATGGACGGCATTAACGTGAAGAGCCTGGAGGAGAGGTCAGAGGGAGATGTGGCCAGTCCTTCTTCCACTGGCACTCAGGTAATTGTCAACACGCTTGCCTTCCGTTTTACACATTCACATCATTTTAAACCAACGTGTCATGTATGTAATATGTTTAAGGTTAAAGACAGTTCTTTTACTGTGTGTGTACATATCAGGACCCTCTCTTGGGCCTATTGGATGGTAGAGATGATTTGGAGAAAGAGGATGGGAAGCCGGAACCCGAGGCCATCTATGAAACTAACTGTCACTGGGAAAGCTGCAACAAGGAATTCGACACACAAGACCAGCTAGTTCATGTACGTAATGAGTAGCTGATGATGCTGAGAAGGAAAAATCCTTGCGGTGCTCACAGGTTACATGCCATTAATTAAATTATATCTGTGTGTGTGTGTGTGTGTGCATTTCCTGTTTTTTTTGCAGCACATCAATAACGAGCACATCCACGGCGAGAAGAAGGAGTTTGTGTGCCACTGGCAGGAGTGCTCCAGAGAACAGAGGCCTTTCAAAGCCCAGTACATGCTGGTGGTTCATATGCGCAGACACACCGGAGAGAAGCCACACAAGTGCACTGTTAGTGAATCTTAAGTTTCATGTCATTTTGGTTTGAAGTGACCTACAAGAGGAGGCCCTCAGAATAAAATAATATTAACTTTACTATGATTTTTTCTATTTTTTGGCTAGTTTGAAGGTTGTAACAAGGCCTACTCTCGCCTGGAGAATTTGAAGACCCACCTGCGCTCTCACACTGGGGAGAAACCATATGTATGTGAGCATGAAGGCTGCAGCAAGGCCTTCTCCAATGCATCCGACAGGGCCAAGCATCAGAACCGAACTCACTCCAATGAGGTACTGAAGAGTACTCGGCTTCAGTTATTTAACCAGTGTGAAAATATTCAGCTTTTAGCAGCAGTATTCATCCTATTGCAAACAACACTTGATGACTTTAGTGTGTGGTACAGTATTATCAGATGTTTTACTGTCTACACATATATTTTGTGTATTAACTGACACTTTGCACCTTTTCAGAAACCTTATGTGTGTAAAATCCCTGGTTGCACTAAGCGGTATACAGATCCCAGCTCTCTGCGTAAACACGTAAAGACAGTGCATGGTCCTGAAGCCCACATCACCAAGAAGCATCGTGGAGACACAGGCCCTCGACCCCCTGGCTCAGCTGTGACTCCTGGAGGTCAGACCTCTGAACTGCTCCTGGAGAAAGAGGAGATACGTAGGGAAGACTGCAAACTCCTGGCTCCCGAGACTGCTCTGGTACGTGACAGCATTTACAGCAAAGTTTGGTGTGTCAGCAATTTCAAAGTGGACAGAACAATAAAATAAATGACCTCTTCCAGAAATCACAGCCAAGTCCAGGCGGTCAGTCATCCTGTAGTAGCGAACGTTCACCACTGGGGAGCACCAACAATAACGACAGCGGGGTGGAGATGAATCTGAATGCAGGCGGCAGTTTGGAGGATCTCACAGCACTGGAGGATGGAATAGCCAGTGGGGGAGGAGCCGGAGGAGGGGAGCCAGGAAGTGTGGGAGGAACCATGGGAATGTCAGCACAGGCCCTAAAGAGGCTGGAGAACCTAAAGATCGACAAGCTGAAGCAAATTCGGAGGCCAACCCCTCCTGGACGCTGTGCAAACAATAAGCTACCTGCAATTTCTGGTAAGTTCGGAAAATAAATCCTTCATCAATATTTAGAAAGAATAAATAAATATAAATAGATTAGTGTTAATATTTAAAACATTCTAGATACTAATGAAGGTGTCTCCTGTTATATTTTAATTCCCAGGTTCAGGGGAAAATATGGGAATGTGTGCACCTTCTCCGCTCCTCTCAAATCGACGTGTTATGGAGCTGTCGAACCATGAGCTGGGAGGTGGAACATCAATCAACTGCTCAACCAATGACAGGAGAGGGAGCGGCACCAGCAGCTTGAGCTCTGCATACACTGTCAGCCGGCGCTCCTCCATGGTGTCTCCTTACCTGTCCAGTAGACGCTCCAGTGAGGTCTCCCAGATGGGCGGAGGGTGTCACCTCCTCGGCCAAGAACACAGTGTAGGAGACCCCCTTTCCCCTGAAGTCAGTCGTAGAGGAGCGCCATGTCCTGGAGGAGGAGGGTTGCCAGGCCTTCCTAATTTAACCCCTGCTCAGCAATACAGCCTGAAGGCCAAATATGCTGCAGCGACTGGTGGACCACCCCCAACTCCTTTACCGAACATGGAGCATCCAGGAACCCCGGGCAGAAGAGGTGTTTTGAGTGAGTTCCAGGGGCAGCCACTGCCTCCGTTCTTTCAACACGGTGGTCCACGCAGGCACAGTGCAAACACAGAGTATGGCACCGGTGTCATTTACCCTCACCAGGCTCCAGGTAATGCCAACAGGAGAGCCAGTGACCCAGTTCGATCAGCAGCAGATCCACAAGCTCACCCCAAGCGCTTCAATAGCCTTAATAATGTGTCTATGATGGGCCGAAGGAACACACTGCAACACCGTGGCTCCGACTCCAGTCTGGCTCGACACATGTACTCCCCTCGGCCGCCTAGCATTACAGAGAACGTGATGATGGAGGCAATGGGTATGGAGCCCCATCTGGCCCCTGTTGATACAAGGGATCGATCCCTGATGCTGCCCCCGGGAGAGAGAACCTTCATGGGATACCAGCAACAGCATCAGTCTCATGGAGGAGTCGGAGGTGCAGGTCCAAATCAACTCTCTCCAGGCCACGACTCTCTGGGCTGTCCAGACCAGAGTTACATGCAAGGGCACTATCAGAACCATGGAGGAGAAGTTACCTCCAGGGCAATGGGAAACCCAATTGGCCAGTCAAGACCTAATCATCCAGAAGGCATGTCTAATACGCTTCTCCAGCAAGCTGAGTACAGTATGAGCACCTGCCAGCTCAGTCCCTCAGGCCCACATTATCCAAGCATAGGCCAGGGTGGTGATGCAGGGGGTCCTTGGGGTGACAACCAATCTTCCAATCATGCTCTCCAGAACCAGAGAACCATGCAGTATTCAGAGCCCAGTCTGCAGCCTCAACAGGCGCAGGCCCACTTCAACAATCAGACCGGCCTCTATAACAGTCCTGAAGGAACACACAAACTCACCATCAAGCCTGAGCAGCAGTTCCACTCTGGGATGGGAGGTGGGGATGCCTGTCAAAGTGCCAAGCTGCAACAGCAGCGAATGCTTCTCCATCAGACTCAAGGCTACTCACAACAGTCAGGTCAGGTTATGATGAGGAACTCTAACAATCCCAGTTGTGACTTTCAAGGGCAGAACCAAAACTCTTTCCCCAATGGAGGGGGCTTGAGTTTGGGCTGCGCTGGATCTGCTCTTTCAGACGGGCAGAGGTCAGAAACCCCCATGATGCAGGTGAAGGAGATGATGGTGAGGAACTATGTGCAGTCCCAGCAAGCCCTCATGTGGGAGCAGCAACAAGAGCAGCAGAGTGGAATAAAACCTCCTCCTCGTTCCGACAGCATGGATATGAGCAGCCAGACAGCACTGTTGCAGCACAGTCCACAGAACCAAAACCAGAATCTTTACTCCAATCAGGCCTATCCTTCCTACCCCAACCAGAATCTGGTCATGAGCCCATCAAGCCAGACCCATGGGCCGAGCACTGTGACATCTAAAGACCAACAACTGACAGGTCTCCAAGCGTCATGCTATGGTCAAGATGTGGTGGTCCCCAGGCCTCCTCAGGGACGGAAACCTCTCAGCCGTCAGAGCAGCTTGTCACAGGGAGGAGGGGGCTACCTCGGCAGCCCTCCCCACCTGAGCCCCGTTCACTCTACTTCCAGCCCCAGGCGAGTGGTCCGCCTTCCTCCAGTTCAGCATTCACAGCATACCCAGAATGACATGTTCTCGCCTTCCAATAACAACAACATTTACTATACGGGGCAGATCAACATGGAAATGGAGAAACACATGGACCCCCAGAATGGGCCTTGTATCAACCAACAGCATAGTTTGGTATCCAACCTGGACCCAACAGCTGATACTAAGTCTGCTCCCATGGGTCGATATCGTGAGTCTGGGCCTGTCCCCAATGCCTTAGAAAACCTGGACCTGGACAATACCCGCATAGACTTCACCTCCATCATCGATGATGCGGAGTCGTCCTCATTCAGCCCTGTCAACAACCCCCTGCAGGGTCAGCCAGGATCTTCCTCACAGGCCTCGTCCCGTCTCACCACCCCTCAGACTTCTGTCAGCCTAGCTGCAGGAACCGGCCTGTCCAACATGGCTGTGGGTGATATGACGTCCATGCTTACCTCACTGGCTGGGGAGAATAAATACCTGAACACGCTGTCTTAGAAAAAGACACTATATGACTCAGTATATATCCAGACTAACAATCAAACAGAGGCCTTTGCCAGGACTTTCGGTACCAACCTGGGGTTTAAAACACTTACACGTCTAGGGATTTACTTTTGTACATTGCAGGAAATGTAAAGTATATGGTTGCAATCTCATTATTGTAGGTAAAGATGCCTGATCTCCCTCACAGCCTTGTTACTCAGTATTCTTTGTGCCTTATGGTATACATTTAGCTACAAGCCTGATCTGAAACTGATGATGAACTTTTGTTACCAGCCATTCCAGTCACATTGGGCAACTGTGGAGAAGGAAACATGTAAATAGTTTTTATATACATTTATATATGTTGTGTTTATGACAGCGAGGCATTGGGTGAGTCATCCCTTGTCTTGACAGACTGCTTGGATTCTGAAGGCCGGTGGGAGGTGTTACGATAGTTTGAAGAGACGCTTTTTAGTGATTGAGAAACAATTTCTCAGTGCTACTAAACATTAATCGGCATTGCTAGGTTGCTAGGGAGCTCTTCCTCGTCGTGAACAACACACTCTACACCAGTGGCAGATCAGTATTCCCACATATGCGCAACTCCACACACACACACACACACACACACACACACACACACACACACACACACACACACACACACACACACACACACTCAGGACTTGTTTTAATCTTTAGATTACGTCGTAATTGCCTTTCCAGACAGAGAGTTTGCACTCCACATGTTTACTGTAAGTGTTCTAAAAGCAGCTGTGTAGGTTTTTCAGTGGTGTTCAAATCTGCAATAACAATAAGTGTCTTTTTGCTTCTAAGGTACATACAGCAGGGGGTGCAACCATTCCCTCTGCATTATACGTCTGACATTCAAACATTAACTCAACAGATGTCTTAGCTGAGGCTCGATTGCATCTGTTAAAAGAACAGTCACAGTTGCCTTTATGTTAAAAATACGGAGGCACATTCATAGTAGAGTGCTGCTGCACTCTGGCTCTAATCCCAAAGAGGACTTGGAAAAGGATAGGAAAAATGTTATGTGCCTAAATTTCTAATGTGATCAAGTGCCAGAATCTTTCTTAAATTGGAGCCACTGTAGTAAAATATGCATTGCATATGTACACTAAGGTACTTGTTGAACTATGTCATACAAAAGAAATCTGCGGATGTTGGCAGGAGAACTAATTTTACACTGTGGCTTTGCACTGACTACAGCACTGTGTACAACTACGCACATAGACCTCATTTAGATAAGAATGAAACATCATCACAGTATTTTAAACAGAAATTCAAGGACACACCTGAGCACAGCTAGACTCAACGGGGCCACATTTTCATACTGGGCAAGCACACTAGGTGACTTTTTAGAAGTAAATAATCAAAGTGGGCTTAGTTATCAGTGGGAATGATGTTTATTCTCATTCATACACGTGGACAACCAAAGACACCTTATATATGACCTTAAAGGATGCACAAGTAGTTGCTTTTAACATTATACTAACACCAGCAATAAGGGCATGAACGTTGACTGATAGTGCTGTCTTTTTAGAATGTATGAAATGTTTTGTACAAAACTATCTTTTTATAGTAATGAACTTTATGGATGCTGCCTTGGACGTGTGCTGTTTTTTGTATAACTGTCATCCTTCATTCTGACTTTTTTGCTGGCAAAAGAAAGCTATACTAGTAGCATTAGACAAATAGACAAAAGCCAAGTGTTATATTTTGTGTACAATTTTCTACATTTTTATACAAATGTGCTATATTTGACCAGTTTGTGAATAAACATGTTCAGTTTGTGATGGATGAACATGTTTTTTTATTTTGGTGGACACAGACATAAATTACGATGAACTCTCTCTCTCTCGCTAATTCTCAAATATTTGGAAGTTTTACATCTGGACATTTTATCTTTGTAAGAATTATCATAGGCTCCTGTTAAATCATTGTAATTTTAGGAAGAGGAAAGATTTATAATACGGGTACAGATAAAGATATGATGATTCAATGCCTGGTAGTTTAATGCAATAACGTCCTTAGTCCAATAGAGGGCAGTGATTGCATGAGAACAAACTCTAAGTCTAATTCTTGGATTTACAATGAATGCTTGTAGGATAAATTAAACACAGAGCAAAGCTTCACGCATCAGATACCACCCACACTTTACTCCAAATGAATTTAAAGTATAAAAAACACACTAAACCTTCATCCTAAATCAAACTTTACTCATTGAATTTATGGGTAAGAAACTCTTTGAATAGGAAATGTTGTGAAAATGTTGTAGACCTGTTTCATAGCAGCGTATTAGCTTTAAAATGTTGTGAATGATGTGAGTGCCTCGACAGGCTCTCTGTGGTCAGTCAATGGTTTTCGTCTTACGCTAGTTGTTGCTAATCTTTTTGCCTTTTCCCTCCTTTTTCGTGGCATGTCTATTTGTGAACCCCACATCACAGGATGCAGTGGTGTGGAAGTGAGTTACGAGCAACGCAATCAAACTTTGATTTTCCGCCCGAAGAAATAGAAAGAAAGACAAGAAATACCAGAGTTGTGTAACAAATGAACCTGCAAAGAATTGTATAAAACAAGGTTATTTGGAGCTTATGATTGGCTTCAGTCATCACCCTTATTTAAATTGAGTTAACTTATACAAAACTTTCTTCAAATGTAGAAGCTGAATAACATTATTCTGTTATGACAGTTATAAAAATGACCAGTATGAGCGGAAGGAAGATTATCTTCTGTGTTCTACAACAAGCACATTCAGCAGTGAATAAAACAATTCTTTAACATAGTTCCAGACAAACATCACTTTCCCCCACTGTGACCAGCCTTTGCTGGAAAATAACTGCTAGTAGCAACCTTTACAGGTAGTCAGACCAGCTTCTCCTCCTCTGTTCTGAGCCTTTTAACAGCTGAATTACAAGGCGACCCAGTCTGTGGTAAGTACCAGCACTCAAATATGAAAAACCAGTAGAAACCAAACAGATCTTCTCACAAAAAGGACCTGCCTTGACTCGTCCTTGATTTTGGCATCTCTTTGTCACACTCCTCCAGTACCTTTACTTTTTACAGTGTGGTCTCACTGTGGATCGGGGGCCCCATATGCTCAGGATATATTGGCATTGTGGTGTTGTGGCATGGCACAGTAGACTCACAGCAGCCACTACAGCCTGGCAGAGTTGCTAACGTTGACTCATTCGCTCCAAGGCAAAGGAAGGGGAAGTTCTCCTGATGGACTACTGACTTACAATCTGGCATGTCCAAATTTGTGATTCGTGACAATGGCTGAGTCTCCACAAAACAGGGTCAAACGGGGGGTTTGCGTGGGTTGGCAGCTGATAGGGGGTGAATGGGGAATGGTTTCTATTTTACATTTTATGACTCAAGGATAAATAGCCACATTTAGGAAAACAGCAGCATGGAAAGGAAAAATAATGTATTATAATGTTTAAAACATCAAGTTGTTAGCAAACTATGTTTAAACTGTTACTTTTGTAATGAGGATAAAGTTCTAAATAGATTAGAGGTTAATCAAGTGAAGAGAAAATACTGATGTAAATTATGAAAAGACTAAATGCATTTCTGTCACTATAGTTATTTGACACACTGACCCTTTCGGAGCTAAAGCGATGCATTTCCTTAAACAATTTGGAAACAACGTTTTGCCTCCTAAAGGAATTGTAATGCAAAATACCTGCAGCGTCCAAAACCTGAGGGCGAGTGCGTATCCGTTTCTCTGCTATGTTCTTGGGCAGGTTTGTGTTAAGACGGTCAAGCAAAACATTAGACAGAACTTGCTGATTTTTGCTGCGATATATCCACACATCTGTGAAGTTACAAATGGAAATGGGAAAATAAGAACTGAGTTTTTCAAATGCAAAGAAGTGGGCAGCATAATGACTTTTCTCTTTTCTCGTCTTGCCATTCAGGGGGAGGCTTTTCTTTTCCTTTGTCACTTAGGTTGGCATATAATTAACTCCTGCTTAATATGCTGTTTAAGGGCTCTCCTCCCCATGCAAGAAGCTTTGAACCCATAGACCACAGACAGGGACAAAACCCCAGTGGGACAGCTTCCTCCATTCTCCGTGTGTGTGTGTGTGTGTGTGTGTGTGTGTGTGTGTGTGTGTGTGTGTGTGTGTGTGTGTGTGTGTGTGTGTGTGTGTGTAGAGAGAGAGAGAGAGAGAGAGAGAGAGAGTTGTTTTAACAGGACAGTAGAAAACTTAAACAGTATCGGCTCATCATGCTGCACCTTCAGGTCAGTGACCAAACGTCGTCAACCAACAAAAAGATGAGCAACTCATCTGCACTGTGCATGCGTCCGAATATAAGGTTTTAAACAAATGACTGAATACTTCATCCCCTGGTTTTATATTTGGTCATCATCAACCTAAATGTGACACATTTTATTTTAAATTATATCTTACACACAGATCTGGGAGACAAAAATCACCTAGCAACTTATTAGATTCCCTTAGTTTTCAAATGAAGATAGAGTAAAAAAGTGCCACAATGTGTTGAGATACGTATATTCATAAGTTAAAAGCAGCTCCCAGGACCCCTGAAGCACCTCTGTGACCTGTAGCTAAGTTTATTGCCCCCTCCTCATGTGCCTCCTCTCCTCCTTCTCCTCCGTCCATCCCACCACAAAAGACCATCATGACCCTTTGGTGGTTCTCTTTCTTGCCCCCCTGCTCCCTCCACCTTCAGGATGCTTTCTCTTCCAGAATGCGCCAAGAGGCAAACCCCCAGCAGTCGTGACGGGTGGACGAATGAATGCACGGGGATGCATTCTGGTTTTCGGCATGGGCTGATAATTTAGTGAACGTGCATTATTTAAAATGTGACCTTAGGTTCATTCACCGTTGATAAAGGGGGAAGTGGCTGGAGTTTTGATGGAAGCAGCCACGCCACAATTTCAATTTAAGAGATTTTCCATATAAAAAAAAAGTTGCTAACAGGCCAATAATAATATTAATAAAATGTTATATGATGTCAAGCACGTTTATTAGTGTCTGAATAAAAAGTCCTTATTAGTATAATATTGTGCAAGCTGGTCTAAAGTTATAGTTAAGATTATCTTTTCTAATGGGCTGTTTTATTAAATCACCTAAAAGATCAGTGCAGGTAATGTTGTTTTTTTTTAATTTCACTAATCTGTTTCTCTGTCAGATGCCAATTTGTTGACTGCATAACCTCTATAGCGGGTCGCATTATGCTCCGTGAAAAGCTTCCCCGCTCGCTTTTATTATCTCACAGAGTTACCAAGTGGTGGGGGGCACCAGGAGCCAAGGTGGGGGTCCTGGACGCCGCGTTAGAGTTTTATTTCGGATGTTTTTTCAGTTGCAAAACAGATTACGGTCCAGGTTGCAACACAAAGGGCCGTCAATGCACCACTTCCTACAGCCATCCAGAGGTGAATGGGACGCAGGACGGGGTCCACTCCGGGACACTCGAGCGCAGGTGCGAGGTGCATAACAGTCGAGCCATAAAACACGGAGGGGAGGGGGAGGGGAGAGGAGGGGGGCGCACTACCTGTTCTCCTTAACCTGAAGTCGGCGAAATATTAAAAGCCCAATTCGAAACATTTCTATTTGATTGAAGATTTCAGGGTGGGCGCTGCTGGGAGCTCGGCGTGTGCGGGGGTTCGTGCGTCAGGCGCAGAAAAGGCGCAGGTTTAAAAGTGGCCCGGGATATTTTCTGACCAGCTTTACGGCGACACGAGTAACGAGGGGGAGAGCACGTGGGACGTCCTGCGTGGAACAGTTGCTCCTCGGCCACCAGTGATGGGTTTCACTTATACTGTATACTAACGGACTTGGTGGTGGAGGGGAATCAACAGCGCGTTCTGCGTCCTTCGGGCTGCGGTAAAACGCAGGCTGCGCCGTGTTCTAACTTCACTCCCCTCCGTGAAGACAGCGGAGGAAACGGATCAGCTTTTCCAGTGCACTTCGAAAAGTGTAACGTGTCTGCGAGCGCGAGGAAGGTGTGCGTCTGCGACGCCAGGACTGACCTCAGGGCCAACCTCTGCTGGTGACATCATCCCTCCTCGCGGCTCGTCGCCTCCGCTTGGAGTCCCATCAAGGTCCGCGTCTCCCGCTGCGACCGAAGGCGATGCCTCGACACCATTCATTCTCACGCAGGCACTCGGGACCCACGCGCGCACACTCGCACCGCTCGCCCGGGCAACTTGGACAACTTTTCTGAGAAGCACCAGCGCGCGACGATGACAGAAGAAAGCCGAGGCAAGCGACGGAAACAAGCCAATCCGCGGAGAAACCGAGGTAAGAAACGTGCGGCGCGGGGAACTTTTATTAAGTTGCTGAATGACGCTCCCACGCAAGGTTCGCTGATTTCTGGTGGTTCTGGCGGAACAATTTTACTATTACATCGTTTCGTAATGCATCATCAATAAGGCGCAGGAGATTTTGAGCACATCCAGAGCCTCCGTGTTGCGTTGCATTGGTGTTAATTAAAGCGTAGAGATGATTGAGATCACCAACAGTTAAAAAGAACCAACGCGGTCTAATTTCTGTAGGGAATTTAAATAGAAAGAGTCAAATGGAGATCACGTTCACACCAGCGCGTTTTCTTGTTCGTTTGCGTTGGTTTTGTTCCCGTGATGTTCCAGGATCATTTGTATCGTTTGTGTCCTGCGTATTTCACATCCTATGTTACAAGTTCCATCAACTTGCATTAACTGCACTACAAGTAACAAGACGAAGACTTTTTCAAAGATTTGTTTTCAAAGAAGTTTTGTGCAGCCTTCAAAAGTGCAAGTACTGCTTGTGTTAAATAAACAAACCTTTTACTTGCAGTTACGCTGCTACAGTACAGCAAAGTGTAAATACACATAATCGTTTAAATCTGAAATGCTATCAATCACCTTATCAAGAATTTGTGGAACGTGTCAGTTGGCCTTAAAGCTGCAGATGATGTCAGTTTATCAGTTTGTGCTTCCTAAAACACTGCTGAGAGGAGCGTGTTGTCGACATGCTGAATGCGGGGACTTTGTTGAGACTCGGCTCACATGCACGAAGCAGCTCCTCGTTGTCATGTGTGCTGATCTGAGGTAACAAAGTGGATATGCAAACATTTGCTCGTCTGTGTTTACGTTAAAATCAGATGTAGCTCCTTCGCCGACCGCAAACGTGCAACGTCCTCCAACAAATCCTGACTAAGTGCTACGGGGACGCGTGCAAGCCTGGCTCTCTGATCGCTGCCCTAATGCATGACACCGGACCATGTAACAAACCTGAACACTATCTCAAAAAGTGAGAAAAATTAACCATAGCTGCTTACTAATTACATCATTATCGCATTGCTGGCTTTATTGATAAAGTCCATGAGTCATTGCAAACCCAGCGAGATGCTCTTCTGTGCAGCTCCTGACACGCAGCCGCCACGGCCTGTGTCTAGTTCCACTGTTTCTTAGTTTGCTGTTAGTGTTTCCTCATTTATTCACAGCGGTGCGGAGCCCGGTGTCACCGGGGTGACAGCCGCTCCGGCCTCCTGGCAGAAGCCAGCGTTTGTGTGAGCACGCGCACACTTTCACCCTTGACGGTCACGTCGCAGTTTGGCGACCGTCCGCGCGGCAGTTCGCGGATCAACAGCATCACGCGGCTGTGAAAGCGATCGGGGGGACGAACACTCACCGACGCGGTCCTGTCACTTTACAGACCTCGGTTCCTTTAATTCAGAAAAGACAGGCCTGGCCTTTCTAGGAAGTTTCACCAGCTTTTAGTGGTGTCTGCACTACTGACAGTCAGATCCAGAGAAGTGTTTTAAATATTGTACATTAAGTATCAAGTCATGACTTATCTTAAAAGTACAGTATTCATCAAGCAGACTAGTTCTGCATTTGTCTTTTGGTTGATTTCTCAACTGTTGGTGAAGGTTCCATATGTGAGAGGGTGGCATGCTTATGTGCCACACATGCGTAAAGGGTGTGTGTGTGTGTGTGTGTGTGTGTGTGTGTGTGTGTGTGTGTGGCTGACGCGCACGTCCGCGTATCGGAGCATTAAACGCCCGCGCTACAGGATTCGGAATGTGCTCGTCTGGAGGCGGCGGCGCGAGTGGGGAGCTGAAGATCCTTGATAAAACCAAATGAATTTGGCAGGACCGCCTCATAAGACAGCGATTCGAGGATCTCTTCCAAACCAGAAGAAAGAGGCAAACACACAGGCGGACTTTTCTTCTCCCTCCAAGGCGCCTATTGATTATTTCTCTGTCTCCCCCAATAAAACTGTCAATGTTCACCAATATCAAGCAACGTGAGGAAATTACCGCTCTCCATTCCTTGTAGATTGGAAACAGTCCTCAGATCGTGGAGGGTAGCGCGCGTTTAAAATGATGACCCGCGTTACCGGCTGCGAGCGAAGAGCTTTAGGTTTTAATGACTGTGAATTAATTAGTCGAGCAGTGAAAGCAGACAGTTTAACACCTCCCAGCCAGGCAGCGAAACGCACTCCGCTCTGACTTATAGGGTCATTTGACACTTTAATGCCTTTTACATTATACATACAGACGTACTCAGATTAGGAAGGGACGAGCAGACTCTCGAGAACATGGTGACCCATAATTATCGTTAACCATTAAAATGAAAACTTTGTCTTTGTACAAGGCTTTTCATGAAACAGTAGCGTAACAGGTTCCTCGGTACCTACAGTCCACTGTCAGAAGACACTGCTGATAGTCAGAAGCCTGTGACTGTAGTCGATGGGCTTTCCTCTGCCCTCAGCCTCACTGGGCATCTGTGCCAGAATGACATCCCCACGTTCAAACCCCACTCTGACTGCGTTTTATGAGCACAGCCACAACATATTTATACCCGTTGCCTTGTGTTTTGTGTTTGGTTACGCCGCGAAAAACCTTCGCTCTGTTGTCGAGTTGATGTTCCCTTTTTAAAGAGCGAGCTTTCGCTCTCTGTTTCCCTCAATCCCTCGTTCTCATTTTTCTTCTTTTTTCGAGTGCCAATTTATTTAAACTCCTTTCCCCTTTTCTTCTTTCCCCTTCATTGATTTCCAAACCCCAGTCTTTGTATGCAGCTGGGGCCCAGCTGTGTGTCTGTGACTGTGCATGTGTGTGCTTACATGTATGCCTATGTGTTTGTGTGGGTTTTTCTGGCACGGTGCTGCCACAGCGAGCACAGCACACTGTACACAAAGGAGTAGAGCAGAGAGAGAGGAAGAAAGAGAGAGAGAGAGAATAGGGGGAGCGCATGGAATGAGAAAGACCGATGCGCCCGTACTGTACGGACTGGAGGGGCCGGGCCTTTTTGACGAGGCTTACTTTAACAGCAGATGTATCGCCGCTCGGGGATGAGGGGTGGGGAGGGCGAGACAGCAATGAAGAGCCCAGGCACCACAGTTTATTACCAGGACTCTTCAAGGGACGCAGCTCAGGCGTCAGAACCAGCGGGTGGGAGGGACACAGAGGAGGGGGAAAGGAGAGGAGGGCGACGGAGGTGGGGAACTGATGGGGTTGACAGGGCTGGAGACGGCAAAAAACACGAGATGGAGGAGGGGGGGGGTGGAGATAGAGGAGACGGGACGGGCGACAGATTGCGGGATAATCTAAGTGTTTCCTCATTTGTTTTCCAACGTTCCCATAGTTCCAAGTGTCGCAGATCGCTCCCACACTAGCTGTGTGTGTGTTTAACGCCAGATCTCCACGGCAGTAATGGGGAATCCCTTGATTGAGTCCCTCTGGTATTTTTCACATGTTTATTCAATTATTCATGCGCTGCGATGTCTCTGATGCCGCCGAGGCAGTTTCGTGTCTCACTGTACGTTCCCGCTGTGTGGCTGCCACACAGTTGAGCCACTGGGGGAGGAATCACTGGGAAAGCTTCGCGGGGGCTCTCGGTGGATTCATTCGCGCACGCGGGGTTTGAGCCACGCTAGCTCCAGTAAACGACGATTCAGCCGTTTCTCTGGTCTCTAGTCCTTTGCGTGTTCGTATGATGGGTTCGTCAATTATTTTTTATCAGGGGCTGAATTGTTCCAAGAAACAAGAAGAACGCGATCACATGACTTCAACAGAACTTTAGAGCCCAGTGCATGTTTGACGATCACACTATACAATAACACTAATAGCCACAGTGTTTGAGGTGTGTGAACATGTGTGCATGCATGTATCTAGGTGCCTGTACTGTACTTTTCACACACTTAACACTAACTGTATTTTTGTGGCTTCTCACTTGACTATATGCGTTTTTATTTTTACGTCAAAGGCGTTTTATCTAATTCTAAATAAAGGTTTGCGTACCGTACTACTACACTGAAGTTGCATTTTATACATTTTGCTGCATTTTGATTCCGTTCATATTGTCATTGCTTTGTCACCATGAAGGCTCTTTGTGGATTCTCCCTTTGTGCGGACAGCTTGAGTCCTCTGACTCTGATGGGCCGCACATGTTTGACAGAAGAGGTTAAAGCTATCCAGATATGCGAGTCCCTTGCACACAGTTTACAGATATGTGCCGTTTTATCACACCTCAAATTAAATTTGGAAAGCCTGCTTCAGCTGTCATGTATTACAAGGCCCAGATGGGTGGCAGGACGAGAGCGAGCGAGCGAGCTTGCAGAGACAGCTTGGCGTCCTCACTTAGCTGCCCGGAAGTGTCGATATCACAGGTCACCAATTTGAAAGCGGAGCGTTTTGACACATGGCGCATGCTAGCAGCAGATAGGAGGGAAGTGGCCTTTGTTTAGGATCCATCTTGATCACCTATAGGGCTTGAAAGCCTCACACCTGCCAGGCCGAGAGCAGCAGCGTTTGTGGTTTCAGTTTGACACGTTTAGTTTCACCTAAATTGCTTTTCATCCTCCTGGTGGTTCCATCTTCACTTAGATCAAGTCAAATTTCCTATTATTTGTGATGTATTCAAGCCAGACTCTCTGCCCTGGCTAAATTATAGTAATTTCTGGAAAGTCAGTTGCTGGTAAAATACCTTTAACAGATATAAAATGATCCTTAGTAATGTTTGGTCCAGAATCCAAAGTTACTCTGTTTACAGTGAAATACAGTAAAAGAAACAAGATTCTCACTCTGGAGAAGTAGGAATGTTTGGCATTTTGCTAATGATTTCAGTTCTGAACCAGATGGTAACATCTGTTTTGGGGCAATGTAGCATCCAAAACACATGACAACAAAGGTACAATGCAACATTGCCACAAAGGGGACACATTTCTTTGGTTTGCTGTTCACCACTCCCCACATTGGCCTAATGGCCAAATGCTAATAATAAAAGGGATAGCACCAAGACGTAGTGGCATCGTGTCAACACTCTATTGTATATAATCTCACTGTATAAATCATCAAATCACCAGGACTATGAAAATGACCTGATCTGCACTTCTGCTGTCAACTCTATTTGAGAACAAACAAATCCAGTTGAGAGAAAAGTGAAACTTGGAGAGGTATTAAGGAAAGCATCAGAGAGGTTAGTCAGCCAGCTCCTCTGCTGCCTGTACCTGTGATCACCTGGTACCACCTCCGTCTGATCTGTCCACACACAAGCATGATATACAAGCACAAAGTTACCTGCGAAGGAGTGAACACATTCCATACGCTCAACTGCCTCTAGGTCCACCTGCAGCGGTCAAGGCTTTAGCTCTTAAATTCTACACGCGTCCCACACTTATCTCACTCCCCATTACACACTCCAAACTCTGTATTTTGCAGGGAGTTTTTGTATTTTAGCACATTTTCACTTTGTTCCAGACACGCTGCATTGCCTCTGCAGATGTTAGGAATGTTTTCAGTGGTAGTAAATTACTACAGTGATTAACACTCATCCATTCAGCGCACAGTGAAAATTACTATAGTTACTAACAGGTTCCTCCTAATAATACTGGTTTTTGGAAAGTAATGAAAAAAGTTTTGTTATATGACTATAGATATTGTATGATATTATAGGTCTTGTCAAGACAACAATGTTTTTGCTAGCGCAGCGCAACATTGGATCTTGCAAATTCATTATCAACTCAGGTATAAAAAAAATATATATATATCGGAAGTATTTTGTGCAAGAAAGGAAGCAGCATCAGTATGAATCTGCGTAACAATCTGCGAGATAGTCGTATCTCATCTTTTTAAAGAACTTCTCATGGTGTCTGACAGGTTGTCGTGTTTCTGTCAGTATTGCAAAACTACAAAACCAGAGAAGGTTTAAAATAGTAAATATCTGGTAATGTTCTTTTTGTGCTTCTCCTTTCGTCTGCGTGGTTGCGTTTGGTCCGTCCGAGGATCAGTGCTGCTATTAGTCTATATTGTGCATATTTGCAGCATTGCACAGGGGAAGTAAGTCAAAAGGCAGCCTGGCAGATTATCAGAGGGAGGATAACGTCATATAATTGATAGAAGGAATAGGTGTGCAGACCTCCTCACGCTCGACATGTTAAACTCAGTTTTAATGTACTGTCACATCTTTTCCTGTATCTCCTATGATTCTTATGACTTTGATCATTCATCTACATAGACTTATCTCTTCTCTCCTCTGACCGTACTCTAGCACCTCTCGTCCCTTTCACTCGTTTTCCATTTCATTTTTTCCTTCTGTTCGTTCCCCCTCCTCCTTTTATCTATCCATCCTCTGCTCCTCCCAGCCCAGGCTCCTCCAGTCCTGTACGGACTTCATCATGTACCCCCCCTACACTGTCTAACCTCCTCGAGTGCCTCCCCTGTCCCACTGACACCACACGCTGTTCCCATCCCCCGAAAAACCACTTCAAAAAGCCAGCGCCATCAAAGCCCACAGCCAGTCAGCCAGGCAGTCAGCCAGCCAGCCAGCAAGGCAGCCAGTCCGCCAGTCCGCCAGCCTTCTGCTTCGACTTAAAATTACTGTCGTCCCAGTCGCGAGGCTGCTTTCCTCTTCTGATACACATCAAAGATCCTCTTAAAATCCCAGAGTTTGCATTTTAAACCTTTCTCTTTGTCGAGTGTTTTTTTATATATACATATTATTTCGCTGGTTGAGGTTGACTCTCCCTCTCTCCGCCTTTCTTCTCTAACATGGGCCAGGTCAGCAATGACATGCAAACAGTCTCTTGTGTGGTTCTGCTGCCTTTGCATTGTTCTCCGTAACTTTAATTAGTTTCCTTTTCAAGGCGTTGGTTTGGCTTCACATGCACAGCGCGCGCGCACACACACACACACACAAAGTAAATCAAGCTGAAACTAACAAACAGATGTGTGTAAATTCATATGCAACATGACTCATACATCTTCCCTAATCAGAACGGCATAACTGAAGACAACTAGTTTAACAGCGTGCGAGCGCTAAACAGGCAGAAACTGTGATGAAAGAAATAAGAGTTACTTAATGCATGTGGGGAAAGACAGGGAGAAAGACACGAAGGAGAAAAATAAACTCAATGATACATAGGAAGGTCATCTTTTCAGTGTTTCAAAGCTTGTGGTCTCTCCACATGTTATGGTGTGTCATCATCTCTCAGCTTGTACTGTGCATACAGGCCAGATGATGGCGCCCTGCCTTTATGTTAACCAAGCGGAGAGTCACTGGCGCTTCAGCAGGCCAAGTCTTTCAGAACCAACATTCATCACTGAGACTAATAATTTATAATATTAATAAAGATACATCTTGTAGTTTTCCACTGTACTAAGTGAACCCAGCAGCAGTGGATGATGCTCTCTCGTTAGTTGTTCCTTATTGCCAACTTGACAGCCTTGCTCGTCAGTTGTTTTTTTACTCGTGGTTGAAAACAGCGCAGGTTTTTAATTTGGCATTTGCAGTAGCTGTAAGGCTTTAAATTGACACAACTTTAAGTGTAGTGAATACCTCCACAGGGTTTACTCTGATCTTTTATATGTGGCTTCTACAGGAGTTGCCTATCTTGTGTTTTAAATTTGTTTGGAGTGGTTAGATTAGAAGACATTTGCCTTTAATGCAGTTAATTGTTTCTCCCTTTTTTTTGAGAACACCAGAAAACACCTCTACCAGATCCTATGTACAGATGTTTGAAGTAGACAAAGTCAGTGGGATACCAGGCATATTTGCTTCACCCTCAAAGCAAATCTCTTTTAGTGAGTAACTCAAAGTTGCAGCTCAAGTTGGACTAACCAAATCCCACATTGTATAGCTGTTAAACACAAAGAGAAGTTTTATTTAGCATGCACCCCTATTAAACAACTTCAAGACCTTTGTGCTCCGTCAGAGAATGTTTTAATATTCAAAAGGAGCCACTATTGTGCGGTTTCTTGCGCCAGCGTACAAAATAAAGAGCCACATCAGAAAGCTGGAACAGTCCTTGAGCATTTTCATGTGTAAAGAAAAAAAGAGGGAAAACAAATTTGGAGGGGGAGACAGGAGTATTTATAGAGTGGTGTGAGAGTCTTTGCAATGACAGGAGGCTAATGAAGTGAAGTTTGGCTTTTGATTCACAGTGCGGTGAGTGCGTGGGTCCCTCTGTGACCGTTACTGCATTCCAGCACCGATCCCTCGCTACACGGAAACCAGCACGGGCCACAGGAGGAGGAGGACCAACTCGAAATAGCGTGTTCCTCTAACCGAGCTAACCTTTCTCACCAACATCAGTGCTGCTTCCAGCGCTGCAGATGCACACGGGGCACGATGGCACTGACACTCAGCTCGAACATGTACCCGCACGAAGTTGATGCGCAAAAGCTATGCTGTACTGCACTGCATTAGGGTGTACAGGTATGAGGACTGTCAGAAACAAACAGGAATAATTCATTTATGTATTTTAAACACAAGCAAAAGCTAAAGGGTTTCCTAGAAAGCACCTAAAAGTCACTGACTGATGTGGAAACATATTGGATATGACTATAATTAGATAAATATAAATAGATAATATTGATCCATTGACTCCTACACCCCTGGGGTGATGTTAGCTATAGTATTTCATAGCTAGATCATATCGCACAGAACAAGCAATACAAACTACAGATTACAATCTCTACTCACCACTGTCCCTCTGCTTGTACCGCTTCACCCTCCCCTCCGCTGTCTCGCGACTGCCACACTCACTTGGCCCTCTTCTGAAACGACATCGTCATCGTTGATCGTCATCTTTGCCAAACATGTCAGTTTCAATGTCCTGCAGCGACAAGTGGCATTCATGATTGACCCTTTTTCCTCCCTGTACATGTTTCCCGCAATGGGAAGATTGTTCATCATCATCTTCTGGGTCAACATCTGTCAAATTACAGGACATATTTTAAGGAAACCATTTTAGTATAATTCTGCATAATTCCCACAACGTACCTTCAAGAATAGCATTTTTCCACATCATCATATTTACCCCACTGATAGCAGATCATTCTGACCTGGAGCCTTTTGGCTGTGCCTCACCTTAAAACTAAATTATTATCACAGAATAATTGAATAAAGTTCAAAAGGTTTTTTTTTACCATGTTTTTTTTAAACTCTTATATCTACTTCTTTTAACAGTTAATAAATGTCAGAGTTACTGCTGGTTTTGTTAGCAGATGTACTTTCTACGTATACGTGTTTTGACAGACTCTCGCGCTAATGTTCGTTTGTAGCTGGCTGTGCGTTAGCCAGCTAGCTTGCTAAGGTTGCTCCATTTGACAGCTAGCTTAATACAACGTACCCAGAGATGCGGCGCGATGTTTGGCGGGAGCACATACGGAAATTTTTTATCAACCCATTAACTTTTAAACCCTTTCACAACTTAAACAGACTCACCTGTGGAGACGAGCGTTAACTTTACGACAGACAGCTGACTTTACGGCAGATCTGTTTTGTTTTTGCTCCTCTGGACCATCTCTGTCTCCTAAAGGCAAGGAAATCGTGACCAAACAGAACAGAAAGTACCAGAAGTAAAACAACAAAACAAAACAACAACAACAAAAAAAAACTAATAACATATCTTGTGCCGGTCCCTGGGTCTGCACAGCAGTTAAGTCACTTTGTTACTGTTGGGTGACTCATGGTAAATGACTCAAATAGCACAACTGAACATGTCACAGGAGGGAAATCCAGAGTGATGCAGTCAGTGTGTCTTATTTAACTTTGTCCTGTGGGTCAGTGCAAATAGAATTTTGCTTAGTGTTGCAGGTCAGAGCCTACAAATCATCTGTCTTTAATCAAATGTGTGAATGTTACAGAAGATATATTTAATCATTTTTGTAAATGTCTGAACAGTAACATATTTATCTCTTCTTTAGAAAGTCTCACTGGTATGTAGTTCATTTAGGGTGTGCTGTTTCTCTTTCAGGTAAACAAAGTTAATCCAAAAACCAGTATCAGGCCACATGTCTTTGCTTTGAAGGTAAAGGCTTGTGTCTAACAAGGTGAACTTCTTTGTGAAAAATGTCGCTGTGGTGGTCGACAGGACAGGTAAACATGGTGGCAAACATGCAGGCAGCAGCACACAGGAAACCTCCAAAGGAAGAGCACACAACCACAAAGGCTCTCTGCACACCTCTTCACTCACACCTTGCCTCGTTTCTGCAAAGAGTAAAACTGATTGCTGTGTTTTTTTTTGTTTTTTTTGCAGACAAATTAATGAATATGTTCAGTAAACAGCCAAGAGTCACAGTTCGAACCAGACAAGGGAGTTGCCTCATTGTTTCTGTGGTTTTCAGGTGTGAAATGTCCCTTTTAATTGAAACAATGACAACACAGAGCAGCATAAGCTCCAGTTAAGTAATAGGTAAAACAAAATAACTAATTTTGGGTGTGTTTTTAAACATAAACTCTTTGGTAACTCAGTATGTAAATGTAGACTTTATTACAACACACTGACATATGAAGTTAACATCATGTACTGCTATGTACTGTACGCAACACAAATTTCTCTTATATCTAAGTTTGACTCACCATTATCTAAGAATACACAAGTTTGGTGGGAAGTGGGACTGAAATACACACGTACCCTCTGAGTGTGTTTCTGCCTCACACTTCTTCTCGTACTGTACTTTTAAATGAGTCACGGTTCTATTACCACTGCACCAGCACCTTTGCATTACGCTTACCAGCAGAGGCCCTGAAGTATTCGGGACGTTTTTTTTTTTTTTTTTTCTTGTCGCGTTGGTTCCCATTACTCATCTTTCTATTATCATATCATGTGGTAGCGAAAGCGTGCTGAACAAAGGCATTTGATGGAAGACGCAATTAATAAATACATTGTGCTGTAATCATTTTTATCAAGTGAATGTTCACGGGCTACATTGTGTTCAGAGAACTGCAAATATTTGCAGGTCGCAAAAGTGAAGTGCAAATAAGGGTAGGAGGAGACATATCAGATGTAAAAAAAAGACTTTGTCTGTACTGATGAGATAAGGACTGTAGCAGACACCGTTGTTACCCTCTGGCGTCTATCATGACGTAGATCAGCTTGACCAGCTCCGTACACACTGTACAGTAAGTTACCCCTTAAAGCTGTTTGCTGTATTTGCTTGGGCTTCGTAGCCGCTGGTTTACTCTCTTGGTTTTGTTTGTGTGTGTGTGTGTGTGTGTGTGTGTTTTTTTCTTTTCATGAGACTAGGTTTCCACTAAGCACATGTGGTTCACTGCATGGTGCAGTGATGTGACATGTTGATACAGACTAACAGATACGCAGATGCTAATCGATTTTCTATTCGGAGCCGCCAGAGCCGACGAGCGCAACACCGTTACAGTCAGTAATAAAGTATTGGGACCACGCTGTGATTCACCCGGACATGTCTCATATGTGAATAATGAAACTAACGCTGGAGCAAAGTTATACTCAGAGTGCAACGAGTTGACAAATCAACTGTGTGAGCGGCATTAGTGAACGGCTCAGTGGCTCTGAAGCTAATGAACAGCCGAAGGGGATTCTGTCGTCGGGTCACGAGGGTCCTAATTGAACCGACGCTTCAGAGACCGCAGTGTACAAAGGCGGAGTAGTTTCACTGCAGCGTGTGCTGTCTGTGTAAAGATCACTCTTTAGTCCGGCTGTCTGTGCCTTAATCAATACGGGGAAATGATCGTGCTGTTTATTTCTGGGGCTGATTGCTGTGTGTGTCCTGGAGCCTCTCAGAGCAGATGTCGCTGCCAATTCTGCGGCGGCGGTGGTTCAAATACTCTGACAGGGTGGCGTCTCCTAATAAGCGGGGCATCTGAAGACGCAGCGGCGTGAACTTGAACTTTTTAATCTGCATTTCAGACCCACACACACTCACACACACACACACACACACCCACACACACACACACAGTTGTCGTGCTACATTTCATGACGCTACAGCTCTCATCAGAACGATTATTTTGCCCAGAACACGCTGGTTTTGTGTGTGTGTGTGTGTGTGTGTGTGTGTGTGTGTGTGTGTGTGTGTGTGTGTGTGTGTGTGTGTGTGTGTGTGTGTGTGTGTGTGTGTGTGTGTGTGTGTGTGTGTGTGTGTGAGAGAGAGCTTGTGTTTTTAGGGAATTTCCGCCTGTAGCATGTTTTCACACTGCGACATTAGTCGGAGGATTTGCGTGATGGACTGTTTCACACTGTTGCTCTCTGTCTTTCTGTCTCTTTCTACTAATCCCTCACTCCCTCCTCTCTCCTACCGGCTTCCTTCGCCCTCACTTTTCCTGTCTGTCTGTCTGTCTGTCTGTCTGTCTGCTCTGCTCTCCGTGCAGTTTACGTTGGGTGCTGTATTCTTATCTCTGCACTCGGGTTTCATTCTTGTCCCCTGTCTCTAACAAACACGCCACAGCGCTGAACAGCCAACGCGCTGCAACAACGCAAAATCACAAACTGCACCACACATCATATTTCAGCATCTTCCTCTACCTCCGCAATAATATGACCTTTACCGTCCCCATCACACTGTCACAGTTTCATTCTCATTTACTCTCACCAGCAGCGTTTGCAGGGTTTTGGGCTCACTGCCAACTGCCATGAAGCCTCTGTAATTGTAATTGAACTAAAACTTCGCTGTGTGACTCATATCAATGTGTTTGTGGTTATTTTCACCATCATTAGGCAAGAATGTTTGCGCTTCCTCTTCTCCGGCCGCAAGAATGCAATAAAAGTGCAGCAAAACATCACATTACCACCATTCCTATTGGTTAACATTCAATTTAGGGTATTTAATCCTCAATTTGCTGTCAGCGTTCACGATATAATGTGTACGGCGTTGGAGTACATTTAAAATAAAAGTGCACTCCCAGGAAAATTAGTTGTCTGTAAAGTAAATCAAACTCCCCTCAGTTCTCGCTGCCAAGATGCTTCCTGTGGGCTGGATGTGTCTTTTACTTCTCATTATGTTTCGTATTTATTGCATGTGCAGTACCGCAAGTAGATCAAACACAGCTAGTATGTGACACCAGCGTGCTTTTTTTTCCTTCTTACCTCTCAGAGCTGTTGGGGCAGAACAATTCAAACAAGAGCAGGCCAAGGTGCCAAAGTCAAAAAAAAAAACCCTGAAAGAGAGAGAGGCTGAGTTGCTGCTAAGATGAAGGAGATCAGGTGGGAGGTGTTTGTTCTTGGTTGCGGTCCTCCCCTGAGTCATTGTACGAATGTCATGCAGCAGGTATGAATAGGAGAGCTCTCTGTGAGATTTTTTTAAATTACATGTTTGATTTTGGCAAGAAATTTAAAGAAGGGGTGATAGTTGTCGCCATGGTTGCTCTGCAGATGAAAATGGATCTACTTCGTCTCTGAACTGCTCTCATAGGTACTGTAAAATCAGAATACACACATCTTCCTGTGTCTGGTTTGTGTTTAGTGTGCGCGCATCCCTCATGGGGTATTTATTTATTGTGTTTAGGCTTTAGTGACATGTGTAAAGCTATTACAGGTTCACCAGCGCCGTGTGATGAAAACACGATTGCATACAATTAAACCTGACGAGCAGATGATTTCAAAATAAGAGATAAACAGATAAAGCGAGTTTCGGTATAAAAGAGATGGATCGGCAGCTTTTTAATTATGCGTCAGAGCGCTGAGTTGAGCTGGAGCTTTACGTGTTCCTGACAGTTTTACCACCTACATTCTGCACAGGGTGAAATGCACCAGATGTTGCTGTAATGTGACATGTGCCCCACATGCTCATGTCATATTTCACTTAACTTAATGCAACTTAAAACCAAAGGGTTTAAAGTCTCTGGTTAAAAGTAAATACTGAGATTTGGTTTTAGTTCCTATTTTCATTATTGGCTTTTATTTACTGTGTACAAACAATGAAGACAAGTGTGTTGCACCAAAACCTATTTATTATCTTGTTGTATGTTATTGTTGTATGTTATTGTTGTATTGTGTGTGTATTGTTGTATTATATTATTGTTACATCCCTGTTATGTTTTCATGAAACATTCGTGAACATTCAGCTGAAGAGTAACAGTGACTCTGCAGTAAACTGGGCCTGACTTCGCTTATTATTGTTTGAAACCAAAAGGAACAAACAAGATAATGTCTACGCAAGTGATGCTCAGCATGTTGCTGTACAGTGCGTGGCCTCTGTGATGTAAATAGTCTGAACCAAGCAGCACTGGAACTGTCTCTGTGTTGCTGTGAAACAGGGCTAAAAATGTGGTTTGATTTTTAATGTCGTTTTGCAAAAAAAACCATGATATGTCACAAAAGTGCATGATTATGAATTCACCCAGGTGTTTTCCATGATCTGTCTGTCACAGGACAAGTACCAGAGCTCTGTGAATGAAACCAGAACAACCGTAGGTCATCATTTCATATGTTCAGTTTCTAGACGGATGGAGCTTCCAGAAATACAGCGATGCGACTTGTGCGCTCCTCACTCGTGTCCTCGGCTAAACCGAGCGCACGTCTCTCTGGCACGCGGGCTGTCAGAGTTTCAGATGTTCGGTGTCGGGGAGCGGGAGAGACGAGGCAGATTAAAATAGAGCTGCGGCGTTTGATCTGAACACACTGTTGTTGTCAAACCATCAGCAACGATCCCCAGAAGACAAGCGTGAAAGACGCTGTCGAGCGTGATGCAGCACAGTTCGGTTAGCACTTTGGATATGAGTCACATTCTTCCCTCGCACTCCACAGTGCATGCACATCAGCAGTCTACTGTGCGGTGCCGTGTGTTATTTCTCGTCTGGCTTCCAAAACATTTTGTGCACGACGCGTCGCTGCGACGCGACTCCGCACCTTGACAAGCGAAAAACGCCGCCCAGGGTTCCGGCGCTCAAAGGCCTCGCCGGCCCGGTCCAAAGTGTAAACTCAAACTCCAAGTCGAAGGATGCGGTGGCCGTCCAAACACATAAATCAACGGGTCCAGTAATAAAAGGCGTCCTGGCGCCGTGCCACCTGACAGCACGCGGTCATGGGAGAGAAAATTAGAGCCAATTTGAAGCTAATCTGCACCAGACGCGCCTGGTTGCAGGCCCGGCGGGGCGCCCCATCGGGCCGGGACGCTCCTGCAGAGCTAACAGGTCCACAGCAGCTAGACCTTCGCCGCTACCTGCTGTCATTTCATGACATGCTTCACCCCCCGCGACGTGAGCAAGCGTTTCCTCCTCATGTTAGCAGAGCGGCGCTCCATGAAGCACCATGGCCTCGGGTGAATCACAATTTCTGCATGCGTTTTTTTTTACAAGGGTGTAAAGGAGCCGGGGCAGGATACACAGCTTGATGATACAAACAGATACACGTGTAGGTGTTAGGCTTTGAGATAAGTGAATAATAGTCATTAGAGGAATGTGTAAATTGTACGCACAACTGTTTTAGATGTGTGTTTGTGATAGCGGGCCACCCCCTCTGCATCACTGGGCCCCTTTTTGTTCTTTCAGTAACAGATTGAGTGTGTTGTGTGCTCGCGTCCCTTAGATGTAAAGTTGACGAGGTACATTTCCTAAAGTGTCTCTGCCAGTTTACAATCGCAGGCTTTTGCCGCTGAGCTGCGGGCGGAACTGGCAGATGAGCCGAAATGCTCATCAATTATTGTGTCCAACAGGCACAGAGGGTGTAGCTGGAGCGGCGTCAACAGAAATGAAACGCTTTCATGAATGACTTAGTGCTGTTTTGACAGTTAAATGAATAAACAGTGTTTGTATTTTGTGACATGTAATGAGCTGTGAAACTTTACTTTTACTCTGATCTGACAAAGAGACACACATCAGGGCCAGGGAGGAACGTTTATTTCCACCTAATAAGAAGCATGGCCGTGTTATATTGCGATCCACATCAAATACGCATCCGTACAGTTATTTTTTCAAAAAACCCAAAAAGAAAAATTGACCTTCTGTGTTTTAAAACGGGCCCTCGCGCTCGCATGGATAACGGCTTCGCTTTCTCCGACGATAGAATTCAAAGACACTGGCACGGAGTCCGTTTGCGTCCTTAAATGTTCATTACTTGGTTGTGATTAGATATTACCAATCAGTGAGCCCAACACAGAGCGTCCTCAAGAAAAGGGCTTGGAAACAAAAGCCCAGGGCCAGATCCCAGGCATGTGTTTGTGATTGTCATGGATTGTGTTTGCCATGGGAAAAAGCAAAGCATCTCTGCAGTCGTGCTGCAGTCGGGCACCGAGGCTTTTTCTCTGCATCCCTGTCATTTTGTCGCGTACCGTACAAATAAAAGCAATAAATGGACGAAAGCTTTTTTCAATTAAAAAAAACGCACATGCAATTAAAATAATAATGGAAAAGTGATTAAGTTTTCTTTTAAAACTGCTTTATAAGAACAAACAAACTGAATTTTATTGCACTGGCGCTTGATCAGTTAAACCTTTTGGAGACTGGATTTTATATTTTAGTCATGATCTTAATTAAATACATTGTTTTATATTTATACATTTTATATATAAATCTGTTTTAATACCTATCTTTTGTTAAACACGGTTGTGTTTAACAAAACTCATTCCCTGTTCTCCTAACATAAAACTAAAAATAATAAATAAATAATAAACACTATCAAACTTCATAATTTTGACACATTGCTAAAAAATGTCCTGCAGCTGAAACCTTTGTTTGAAAGTTTGTACTTTGAGTAGCGATCACGTCTGTTTGTAATGATAATAATTAATAATTCACTGTACCGATAACAAACACGCTGAACAACTACAGAAGAAACAACAAATGGCATCAGTGTTTTACATGTTTTAGATTGTAGGATGGGACCCAGAATCTACGAATCATTGTAGAATTTCTGGTTTTGGTTTTCCCTGATTGGTTTCAGTTCCTGGCGTATTATTTGAAATAATGTAGCATTGTCTCCGGTTTCTACTTCTAATCTACAGTGCAAATGATTGGATGCCATCTGAAGTGATAAGAAACACATGTTTGTATGTCATGTTTGAAAAATAAATAAATATTTGGAGGCCACAGCATAATAATTGGCATTTCATTTATTGTAAATTAAAAGCATGTGTTTGTGCTTTTTTTGTAAAAATTCTATGTAGTGTTGCAAAATCAGATTTTCCTAATGAGAGTACTGTAAGTTTGATTCACAGCATTTTAATATGACTCTCCAGTGCGTCTGGTCCACCTCAAACTGTTCTGCTTCTCCTCTCGCTCGCAGTGGATTCTGAGCAAGTGACGTCACTGGGATCTGACGGAGAGGATGAGGTGGGCCTGTGGTGCCTGGAGCCACAGGACTGCCAGGAGAGCCTGGACAAGAGGAGCCTGACTCCCAGCGAGGGCACGGAGGAGCCCGGCAGCCCCGCCGGACCCACGCGGCCGCACTGCCTCAGCCCCGGCGCCAGGAGCTACTGGGCGCAGGTGGAGCCGGACGGCGAGGCGGGCGACGCCGCCGCCAGCCTTTCCACCGCCAACAGGGAAGGAGAGCAGGAACCACTGACAATGTCCTGTAAGTAAAAAAAAACAAACAAAAAACTGGAAACCTTTTGCTGTTTCTCTAAACGCCTTTTCATTTCTGTAGAATGTGGGGCAGGTCGGGGAAGCAGCAGAATGTACTGTACGCTGCATGGGTGCTGCGTGTAAACAAGTTTACAGTGTTTTTTCTGATGCAACGCACCTCCAGCCTCTCGATGCCTCTCAAAGCCCTCTAGATACACCTTCATATCAGCTCCTTGCGAAACCAGGCCTTCCCTGCAAGCCGCTCTGCCCCCCCCCCCTTCTCTTTGAAAAGGCAGTCTTCTGAAAGCATGACAAAAGAACTCATCCCACACAATGTCACAATATTTCCATGCATCAAAGAGGTGACGTTACGGTACTGAAATCAGCGCTGCGCGACGCGAGGCTTTCCCTTTTATTTAGGGGAGATCAAAGGCTCGCGCGGCTCGCCTACCAACAATCACTTAGCTCTCTCGCCCCGTGTGATTCGGGCCGGGCCCGATGAAGGCAAAGCGGAGCTTTTACAACGCTCAACCGCACAGGCTCTTCCCTCCACCACATAAAAACACAGTTTAAAATATGCCAACATCTGCAAACATTTGAAAAATCTTCCTCCGCGCCGCTGAGAGCAGGGCTCGCTGGGCCCAGAAAGGAGGCGGCCACTCGTCAAGCAGTTTAGTCCTCGCGCTCTGTCACGACACGAAAATGCGCCGGCTCAAAAGAAGCTTTAAAAAACTACTTTCATTTCTGGTTCCTTTAGTCTCATGTTTTAGCCGATCTAGTCCTATTGGCTTCACTTTGACTGTGTCACTCAAACCTTTTTGATTTTGTTTTGTGCAGCCTATTTAGTCATAATGAAAGGTGCTTCTATGCACCTAAAAGGCTGTTGACATTTTACTCAGTGCTGTAAAAACAGCTGAGGATGCATCATCTGCTGCTTAACCACTGGTGGAATATAGCAGGCTTTTATTTCTCTTCATCTCAGTTCCTCTACATCTTTGTCTCTGTTCCTAAGATAAAAACTCGGACTCCCAGAATGCCTTGCATGACCTGGCCCAGTATGAGTTTCTGGCCCAGCTGAGGAACCATAATGGGATGGCAGCCGCCTACTACCAGGGCGGCCGGCACGACGAGCTGCCCCCCGCCGTCTGGTCTCCTGGAGCTCAGCACCACTCGCCTGAGGGGGCAGGTGGGTCACGGCGGCACCGACCCGTCACAGCAGCGGTGCTGGAGTCAGGTCCAACGTGCTAACGTCATTCTTTTTAAAAGGAACACAGGTTTATCACGTAGCAACCATTAAATATTCAGCGCAAAGGTCATCAGATTCACAGAAACACTTAACCAGCAAATGCTAATAGTCTTACCGTAAATGATCGTATCATAGCTTTTAGACGATAGATTAGCTCAGCTAATATCTGCATAAATAAATGTGTAAAACGCCGCCTCTCGCTGAACTCCCACTGCAGGTCGGCCTCCGCAGGCGTGCCCGTTCTGCCACAGGATGTACCAGCGGGGAGCCTCGTTGCGGGACCACATCAAGTACTGTCAGGAGAGGGAGGGGGGCCACATGGTGTGTCCCCACTGTGGCTACACTGCCACCCATAGGGCGCAGATGGAGCGGCACCTGGCCGTGCACAGCCAGCTGCAGGACAAGGTGAGCGCCGCGCCGGTGTGTACAGCCAAGGTTCACAGCGCCAGTATGAAAAGCAGTGACCGGCTTCTGCCTCCCTAGAGCTCCATCATGTTGGATCAAGGCCTGGAGAACAGGAAGTTCAAGTGCCTGCAGTGTGGGAAAGCCTTCAAATACAAACACCACCTCAAAGAGCATCTCCGCATCCACAGCGGTGAGGCAAAATAACATCAAACGCTTGAAGTCACCCATCAATTTGCTATTGTTTCCACTCCGTCACCAGCCCTCACTCATCATGTCAGCTACGTGGTATGAAATTATACCCGCTCTGCTGTGTTGACGGAAACCGAGTTCAAATAATTCATGACAAGACAATAGAATTATGAAGAATGAGAAAAGATCACACCCACACAGAGGGTATTTTCAACCTACTCGTGGCATCGTTTGACTAATGTCTCCTTCGTGTGTTTCATGCTGTAGGTGAGAAACCTTATGAGTGCTCCAACTGCAAGAAGCGATTCTCGCATTCTGGCTCCTACAGCTCCCATTTGAGCAGCAAAAAGTGCCTCAGTGGTGGAGGAGGTGGAGGCGCGAACGCGGCGGGTCCCTTCAACGGCCACAGCCACAGCTCCTACCACCACTCGCTGGTGACGTCTCCCTCCGCAGGCGGAGGGAGAGGCGGTGGCGACAAGCGTTCCCCCGTCACCCCGCAGAACCAGGACAATGCCAGGTCTCTGGGCCTGGCACCAGAAGATCAGCAGGACCCCAGCCAGAACCCCCCAGCGTTCCCTAAAGCCTCTGATGTGGCCCAGCTGTGGGACCCACTCACAGAGCTCTCACTCAGAGCAAGTATCCCAAAGTCCAGCACCGTGCTGCCTTACCCCTACGCCGGGTCCATGCTGGAGCACATGCTCCATCAGATGCTCCACAGGGAGGCGAAGAGGGACGAGGAGGGCGGCGCTGGAGCCGAGGGGAAGAGGGGGATCCAAAACGGAGGGGAAGGTGACATCAGGACGTCGCCGGGCACGGGGTCGGTGGAGGAGGAGCGGGGGGCGCCGTGTCGCTGGTGCTGCCAGCTCTTCCCCAGCGTCGCGGTGCTTCTGCAGCACGAGCGCTACCACTGCAAGATGAACCGCGAGGCGGCGGAGTTGCCCGACGCGCTTCACAGCAAGAGCCGCCTCTCGCCGCCCAGATTCCTTCCCGCCTCGGCCTTTCAGGACAACAGTAAAGCGGCCGGACTGAGCAACGGCTCCTCGGGGAACCGGTCGCCGCTGCAGAAGCCCAGCTGGCACGCGCTGCCGCAGCAGCTCCTGGTCGCCGTGAACTCCCCGCCACGCGCCCGCCACGAGGCGCGGGCCGCGCCGGCGCGCTGGTCCGGCCAGGAGAAGGGGAGCCCGGGCCAGAACCTCAAACCCTCCTCGGACCTGGCGTCGCCTCGAGCCAGGAAGCGAGTTTACGCCTCGGCGCTCGGCTCTCCCGCGCGCCCCGACCTCGCCGGCTGTCCCCCTGAACTGGGCTCGCCTCAGAACCAGGCCGACGGCCTCTGGTCGGCCCAGGACGAACCTCTGGACCTCTCCCTGCCGAAGCGCCTCTCGGACCAAGAGGGGAGGAACCAGACCCTCAACGGCGGTTCGAGCAAAGGCGAGAGGAGGGAGTTTGGAACTCAGCAGCTGAGGAGACAGAGTCCAACTTCCAACCTGGCCCTTCACCAGCACCCAGTCTACAGCAGGGCCAAGGCTCCGGTGTTTCCAGGCTCCTTATACAACGGCTTCCCTTTCTTCACTCAGCCGGGTTTAGGACTTCCAGGGCATGACGGCGTCGCACCGGTTTCTTTCAGCCAGCCGGGCAACGGCCCTGGGTTTCTGCCTCCCATCGCTTACATGATGGAGGCGGATGCAGAGGCCGCACTGAAAAAGCTGCACCAGGACAGACAGGCGCTCATGGTGAGCGCGGCTTCCCTTTGTAGCGTTTGCAGCGTAAACTCATTTATTCTGACAGTGAATGCAATTAAAACACGCCGTAACGCCGCGTCTCCGTTCCCAGGGTGAAGTGTTCAGCCGAGGAGCCCTGGACTACCTCTGTCTGATGGATGAGGGGCTGGAGGGGGACGGAGGGCCGGGCAGGAAGAGGCTGAAGAAGACAGACGAGGGGCTGTACGCGTGTGATATCTGTGAAAAAACCTTCCAGAAGAGCAGCTCTCTGCTCCGGCATAAATACGAGCACACAGGTCTGTAGCACCTCCGCAACAACACCTTCGATACGTGCCACTTCCTGTATCTCATGAATGACCACATGTTGTTCATCAAAACCTGTGAACAGGACCGCGTAGGTACAATAAATATGAAGCAACACACTCAGACAATGCTGTGCTTTGTTTAGTCTTATAAACCGCAATTAAACCGTATTTTTAGAGAAATAATTTCTCAGTCTTTTCTCGCAGGTAAACGTCCGCACGAGTGCAAAATCTGCAACAAAGCCTTCAAGCACAAGCATCATCTGATCGAGCACAGCCGGCTGCACTCTGGAGAGAAACCCTACCAATGTGACAAATGCGGCAAGCGCTTCTCTCACTCCGGCTCCTACTCGCAGCACATGAACCACCGCTACGCGTACTGCAGCAAGGACCAGGACCCCGACCAGGACCACGACGACATGCCCTTCGCCCCCAGACCCGGCAGCAGCCTCGGGCGCCGCATCTCCGACGAGACCCGTCTGTCCACGGACGAGACGCAGACGCCGCACTCCTTCCTCAGCGACTCCAGTCTGGACGGAGCTGCAGACGCCCTCAAGGAGGAGGACGAGGACGGTCGGGCGCGCGGTGAGGAGGTCCAGGAACCGCCGGAGCACAGATACCAGCACGAGAGGAACGGTAGCGACGGGAGGAGCCACGCTGGCGGCGCAGAGAGTCGCACGTGGGACGCCGACGAGCAGAGTGGAGAGTCGAACAAATGTGAACCAAGCCTGGACATAACAGACCTACCCAGAATTAAAACTTAGAGCAAATCACAGGGCGGAGATTGTAAATATTAGGACTTCCATTCAACACACACACACACACACACACACACACACACACACACACACACACACACACACACACACACACACACACACACACACAAACAGCCCGAATTTTTTTACTTGTTTTAAATGCACACAAAAGCCTTAAAGTGGATGAAGCCATACCAACAAAAACATATGTGACTTTCATTTACCAATACGTTTTATCATCAAGAATTTATCATGCACAACTGTCTCGATGCACCCATAGGGTGGTATCTTGCCATAGAAAGTTAGCAGTTGTCACACATGCACCTGCAAAGCCTTATGTCTTTGCACAAACCATAAAAGCGGAGGCTTTTGGGTTTTTTTCCATCCAGCGTCCAGATGATTTCTCTGAATGTGTTCACGTGCAGACGTGCACACGCACAGAGCTGAGTGGATGATGACGCATCACGCGTGGATGCAACGCGCCGTCAGGGCCTCGGGCAGAGACGCACCCGCCTTCACAGAACCACGCTTCCTTTATTTATTCCTCTTAATAAGCGCACAGCGTGTGTGTGTGTAAAACATCCTGTGGCGCAACAAGGTTTTACCTCTATTATATTATATTATTAATATTTAGCAATAACTGATACAACACATGCAGCTATTATGTCGTCCTGGAGCCAGGAAGCGCTCGAGAGCTTAGGACGTATTCATGCTGTGAAATCACAAGGTGCAACCAGCTCTTCTTCAGGCAGACGATGGTGCTTGACCTCTGACCCACAACTCCTAGTGTTAAAGAGAGGACCCGCTTTTTATTATGAGACCGCGGACTGCACCTTTTCCTTCGTAGGCCTTGCTAAAGGACAGTCATCCCTGTTTGGGAGCTTTAAAGGAGCCAGTAGGCCTCTGTTTTTCCCTCAACGGGGAGCAAATAAAAGGGTCGAGGCTCAGGACGCGCGCCTCAGCTCGCGACTTCCTCTTTCTGGCTGCGACGCAGTGGACGTGAAAAGGGCCTGAGAGGCGGCGCCTCGCGCGGCGGAGCCTTGGCGCGCGAGATAAGACGGCGGTGCACGAGGTGTGACTGGGCCTGTGGCGCTCATGCATACCCTGCGCCACAGGCACTTCTTGTTCGCGGCGTGGGCGCGTGTGTGGGTGTGTGTGGGTGTGTGTGTGTATGTGTGAGTGCGTTTATCGCCGCAGATATGCACATGTGACACGTCAACCACCGCCGCGGCCTCACGCAGTTCCTCACCTGCCACTCTTGCACACTTTCCTCCATATTACGTGTCTGTCCGTGCAACTTTTTGTATTACTTTTTTATATGGATGTTCTTTTTTTCCTGCATGTTTGTGGATATTTGTAATAAAATTGTAAATAGTTTGTGACCAGAATTTTGCCGTTCGTTGATTTTCTCGGTGACTAATACTTTTCAAGGGTTTGTGCGACTGAACTTAAAGGTTGGACTTAAACCACAGCTTCACGGGCTGAATTGGAACCCTAATATTTGCAAGCTACTTTGGAAACACATGATTTTAGAGCAAATCAGACTCCTATGGAGTAAATCCATGGGTGAAATAGATCAGAATGCTATTTTCTACAGTGTGTAAACACACACCACTGCTGGCATATGACAGATCTGAGGCTGTGGCCGAGGCCCCCAAGTTTCCCATCGCTGTGAACACTTCCCATCACCGCGCATGATCTGCAAACTGCATTGTTACGCTGACTCGCTGTGGCTGCCATTTGCATGATGATTCATCGGAGGCGGCTGCTCTGTGCCTGCGAAGCGGCGCGAGGGGCAGGGGCTCCGCGGCGCTGCTGATGCATAACGGCAGGTCAGCTAACCGTAACACGCACCAAGCTAAGGTGACGCTACTGTACGTCTCTGTCTTTGAGTGATGTGACATTTAAGGGAGACCACAGCAGCATCAGTATCAGCATCGCTTGCAACATGCTGCGGGTCACATCCATGAGCGACGAGCGCTGTTAGGTTTCGATTCCCTGTAACAGCAGTGTCAAAGAGCAAGTAGGCCAAACAACAGGCGCACTGGACCTGCTTAACATTATGCATCCATCCCTCACTCACCTTTTGTTTTACGTCCTCTGGCCTCCTCAGCTCAGCATATTGCGTACACAGAGTGTGTTCTTTGTTAGCATTAGCATTGGGCAACGCGAGGGCAGGTACAGCACATCATGAAAACACCTGGATGAATAACAGGGCACCAGAGCATCAATAAATGAAACCTGAGCCTGGGGAAATAAATCAATTATTCAGGAGATTTACTAAAATTGATTTGAGTAAGACATCTCCACAGAGTGGCCACAAACAAGCATTAAACAACCAACTCTATCTCCTTTCACACGACAACAAAGCAATAAAGCAAATTCTCAAAAAGGACAATTCATATTTCATTCATTCAGAAGTTTGCAATGGGAGTTAGTTTGATTAAAAGCACATTATTTCATTATATCTTAATTAATGCTCACACATAATGAAAAACATTTTGTTGTAGCAAACACAATAACTGCCTACAGATGCTAAATAGCTTTGAACTGATGCTGTTTAATCAGTCCACGTAACAAAAATGTGTCAAAACCTCTTCTGGTTTGTGTCCATATTTAAAATAAAGCTGCTCATTGATTTGACATTTTCTCATCTTACAACTATATTTTGTTCAAACGATCATTAAATCACATTTGATCAGTGCAGTCACAAAAAAAGAGCCGCTCAAGAGGCGGCACATCTAAGCTAAGTAAAGGACGTGACCTACAGTGAAACTAATGTAAGAATATTAATAGCAATTAAAGGAAAGCTCGTCTAACATAAGAAGGCTCTGAAAACACCAGAGGAAATCTGTTAAAGTGATAAAAGTGTCAGCTAAGTAACAGGGATGAGTTCAAGTTTGGTTCAAACTAACAGGTCTGGTTGAAAACGCTCAAAAGCTGAGACGTCGCTCCATCGATCAGCCTCGCGTCACTTCATCCTCCGCTCACACAGTCATGACTTGAAAGAATAAGAACATAAAAATGAATAAATACGTCTAATAAAACTTTGCCGAGTCTACGAGCTCCCTCCGCCCCGTGTCTCTTCTCTGCTCTTTTTTGTCTCCTGCCAAAGCCACAGTCAATATAAAATTACCAAAGCCACAGAGAGTGAGAGTGTTTGAGGGAAAATCCACATTTTTTAAACATATGCATTTCCAGTTCCTCTTTTGTTCTGTTATTAAAAGCAGCATTTGCACCAATCACTGGGGGACGCCTGCGCCCGCGTCCTCTCAGAGGCCCACACATCTCCACACTTCTGTCTGTCACGCAACCCAGCGCGCGCTAAAAACAACCTGACGCATCACACAATGCGTCAACAAACAAACAAACAACGGATGGAATCAGCTGGTTTGTTCACCTTTTTTTATTGCAGGAGGGTCAACAATCAGGTCCAAGGAAGTATTTTAACAACACGCTGCTCATATGCAGGAAAAGTATCAGTTTGAATTGGGTTCGTGTGTAATGGGTACGTTGCAGACTGTATGCAAAGTGCTACTAGCTGATAAAGGCAGTATTTCACATATTTACAGGTGGACATTAACTTAGTTGCAGACGACAGGTTCACACGCGACGCTACAGTCGGGAACAAGGGAACATCTGCTGCGCGGTCGGCACATTCATGGCGTTCTGAGGCGCTCGCCTAAATAAGCACCCGAACCCTCGGCCCGACTCCGGTGGAGACACATTCACGCGGCCTCTCGCTCCTTTGCATCATGTCCAGTGCATCCACGCCGACGCTGCAGCCGGGTTCTGCTTTCACAGTGGGATGGTTCTGCAGAGCTTCGCATCAGTGCTAGTTTAAGACAGGTCCTTCCTCACGTTCCTCAATAAATAGGTGATAAATACTCGGCTGGTTGGACTGGGGACCATTTATGGTTCTTTATGGCTTCATCCCGATCAAGTCTGACTCTGACATCTGTGGAGAACACCGGGGCCGGGCTCCACATCTGCAGCCAAAGGCACAAGTATTGCAGCTAAAATTGGCTTGTTTTATTATTATTGTTTTAACATGGCTTTATATGGAGGCCAGATGTCTTGATTAGCAGCTTTCTGTCCGGGTTCTCTTTTACACTATAATTATCTTTTGATGTGAAATCTATTTTACACCACATGAGTCAACGGGGACAAGCGCTGCACTACTTGGGCTTTTGTCTGACTCTGAGGTGCGCTCTGACCCGTGCCGCCCCGCGATCCGACGGACGAGTCAGGAGGTGCCTCTGGTCCCGAAGATGTGGTCGTATTCGCTGAGTATGAGCTCCACCGCCTGGTTCTGGTAAACCATGTTCACTGCAATGTTGCCGTTTTCCTTCTCCGGGCGCATCAGGGTCGGCCCGAACACGATGCCAATGTTCTGTGTGCTCATTCGGTTGGCGTCTTTATGTTGCAACACCCTGAAAGGAGATCAGAAACATGGAGACGCGGGTTTAAAGATTTCCCCAAAATATTAGAAAAAAAGAATGACATTTTAGTCCCGTGAGGCGGAGGCTGGAGGGAACTAATGTCGGGGACTACACTTTGGTGCAGACTGAAATATCTCAGCAACTACTAAATGGATTTCCATGAAAATCTGCACGAGCGGTCTTGATGATGATGAATCTTAATGATTCCACGGCCGCTGCGAGACAGACAGATGTTTTGAGTGAAATGCTTGGATTTATGGCCTCACAGCTTTATTGTGATAGCAATAAAATGTTAAGACACGAAATTAAGGTGGTGAACGCTGTAGAACCTCGCATGTTGACAGCAGTGTTCTGCTGAGGGTTCCTCCCAGAACACGGATGCAGGCGCTGGGTCCCGTCAGCGCCACGGCTGCTTTCCAGCCATGCAGCTTTGTTCCTGCGGTCGGCGTGCGACAAAGTCGGAACAACAACTGAAGGAATGTCCCAACCCACCGTCGCCGTCTCTAAACGTGCACGTCCCGACCGATGCGTCTGCACTTTACGCCCCAGATTTATGCGCACGGGCGTCCAGATCCGCTGCTGGTATGCACCTTTGTTGGTGTCTTCGAGCTCGTGTGTGTGATTGGGGGCGACTCAGGAATGGGTTAAAGCCGCAGCATGAGGCATTCTTCTAAAAATGCCATTCCCACCAAGCCACAGGAGCAGCCAGCAATTGCTCAAAACTTCCACATTAAAAAGAGGGAAGGAAAAAAGAGGGAGAGGGAAGAGGAAAAAAAAAAGAAGAAGAAGAAGAGAGGAGCGAGTGAGCGAGCGAGGCGGAGGGCGAAGAGAGAGAAAAGAGAGAGGTTCCAGTGGTGGCGGCGGCGGTGTTGGTATGCCTTCCAGCAGACGAACCACAAGGCTCCCATGGGACCTTCAAGGCAAAGAGGAGGGGGGATGGAGAGAATGGAAAGAGGAGGAAGGAGGGAGGAAGAGGAAGGAGAGAAGAAGGGGGAGGAAGGGGAAGTAAGAGAGAGAGAGAGAGAGAGAGAGAGAGAGAGAGAGAGAGAGAGAGAGAGAGAGAGAGAGAGAGAGAGAGCGGAGGGAGATGCTAAATGAGAAACAGAGCAGAGGGAGAGGAATGACAGCGGGGAGAAAATGGGAGAAAGACACAGAGTTGACAAATTCATGGGGCCCACCACACCCTGGCACCAACACGGGCCTCCGAACACGAACGCTCACCCCTGCAGTGGAAGGAAAAACCATAGGCGGCAGAAAACACGCGCTTTATGTACTGTAAAAGGAACTGGCTCGCGGAGCAGCGAGCGCCATTCATCTTCCTCCAGCCTTTTCATCTTCCGAGGGACCCAAAGTTAACAACAGTGCGATCCTGGTACCGCGCTGGCACCGGGAGCTGGATCCAGACTGAGAACAGGAGGGGAACAGCCCCATCTAGTGGCCGCGCTTTGAAAGCCACGAGGAAGGAGGTTTAATTTCCCTACAAAACCTGCCCCCCCCCCCATTTCGTTTCATTTCACTTTCTATTCTATCTGTTCTCACCGTTTGAGATGCTGGCACATGAACTGCAGCGTGTCGTGGTTCGGGGGCGGCATGCCGAGCACCAGACACTTCAGACGGTCCACTTTGTCCATGTGGTCGGACATCTCTGCAACACAGAGCGGGACGTGAGCGGGAGGTCGGCTGGCATCCGAACACGCAGGCTCCATTAGCTTCCACAATAATGTGAGCGATCAGCTGATGATGAACTTAAGATGAACTTATCAATACAATGAGTCAATAAGTTTGCAGATGGATTTCTTTTAATCCTTTATTTTCTGCTGGTTCAATTCCTTTAGTGACAGTTTACAATTATTTTACCTTCTTCCTACAGAAATAAACACGTACTGTACAAACGTGTGAGGACTATAACTTGTGTTTGGACTGAAGCTGGACACTCACTGACTGTCTCCACGATGTCTGTGAAGAAGCCGTAGGGCACCAGAGGCTCGGGCAGCTCACGAAAGAAGAGTTTCAAAGCTCCCGTGATGACGTGAATGTCCTCCCACTCGCTGCTGTCCAAGTTCAGCTTCTCCTCTGGGAGCCGGCGAGAGAGTGAATGCAGAGAGTGAACAACAACAACAACAACAACAACAACAAAAACAAAACGCATGGGCGCGAGGCTGAACGTGCAGCAGTCATTTATCCAGAAGCAGGATTGAAGCTGGTGCTGAAGAGAGAGCACCTGCAGCCGGGAGACGCAGACGCAGACGCAGACGCAGACGCAGACACACAAGCACGCGAATCACACACACGCACACACTTCAGCTTTTACACACAGGCCTGGCGACGGCTCCTCACATGGGTTTTTAGCAACAATGTGAAAAACAGTGGCGCAATTAATTTGTTAGAAACATCTATTTACTGTAAGCTTTAAGCACCACATGATGAGGAGCGTGGATCAGTGGATGTCGCCGGGGCGCCATTCCCCGGTTCGGCCGCTTGGTGGCAGCCGCGGACCGTGCGCGGCCTCGCTGTACAACCTGCTGCGCGTTATTACATCAGAAAACTTAAAGCCCAAAAAGCCCGAGGGACGCACATACATTAAGCAAATGGCAGCGCGAGCGGCGAACGGCCCCGCGCAGCGCAGCGTCAGTCTGTGGGTGGCTGCTTGTGACTGAGGCGGGCGACGGACGAACGGGCCGCGCGGCGCGTGCAGAAAAGGCGAGCCGGCGTCTTTGTGCGCGTCTACCTTGCACCAGCTCCGCCGGGAACATGTAGCGGCCGTCGGTGGTCACAGCTCGCTCTGCAAGAACCAACAGTGAACTCAGTGGGCGCGTGACGTGCACGCGAGAGCGCGCAGCCGGAGCGGGACAACGGGTTTTGGCGCAGGTGCACGGTGAGTGCGTGCAGAAGAATGCGCTTCGTGTGTGTGTGTGTGTGTGTGACGTCATCAGCCACTGGCCTGAGCGAAACATCACCAGGTGCCTTTTTTAACACGAGGTGCGTGAAAATAAATAAATTAATAGATGAAAGTCGAACTTGCACTTGCAGCCACGTTGCTCCCGCCTCTCGTTTTATACCGGAGGCACCATTTTTGACCCCAACCCCCCCTTCCATCCTCACCGTGATTCACCAGGAAGCGCAGTTTCTGGATCACCGCCAGGTTTCCCGACACTCTGTAGATGCCGTCGGTGTCCAGTCCTGCAACATGCCACACACACACAGAGCTGGTTAGACCAGCCGCTCCTGTGTGTGCGTGAGTGTGTGTGTGTGTGCATGTGTGCGTGTGTATGCGGTGTGTGTGCGTGTGTGTGTATGCGGTGTGTGTGTGTGTGTATGCGGTGTGTGTGTGTGTGTGTGCATGTGTGCGTGTGTATGCGGTGTGTGTGCGTGTGTGTGCGTGTATGCGGTGTGTGTGTGTGTGTGTGTGTGTGTGTGTGTGTGTGTGTGTGTGTGGCGCGCGCGCAGCCAACCATTCTGCACATCAATAATTCACTGCACTTAGGAAGTTTGTTTTCATGTTCCGGGGCCCAGAAGCGTGTGACTAAAGTGAAGTCAGAGCAGCGTGCGTCCACTTTTAGCAGGTTACACGGCGGACGGTCACATGACGCTATGAATACCTTCAAACTTCCTCTTCAGCATGAGTTGTTAACATTGAGTTTCTGTTTTTTACCAAACTGGTTTCAGTGTCACAACTTGTAGAACACGTCAGGGTTTGTAACTATTACTTCCCACTTCTATGCTTTAAATTAGAAAATGTCCCAATAAGGATGTAACATAACGTTTTAATCCCAGCAGCATTTCTGTTAATCCCATTGGGAAGATTTAATGTTTAATGTCTAGAGGGAAATCAAAGCCTTCTTCACCGGCTTCTCTCCCAACTCAGAAGCCGTCACAAGCTGGTTAACGTTTCTTTACTGGTGTCGTGAACGTTTTCCACTGTCTGAAGATGCAGCTGCTACCTACAAATATTTAATTCATCAAAACCAAGTTTTTAAAGCCCCTGTGGTCAAAACACATATTTTGGCGAGTTAAATATTTATCTGCGGCATTGTTTTCAAACAAATCCATTTTCTCTCATTTGGATCTCTGTCTGGCTGGAAGCTGTCACGAGTCCTTCTCTTAATTTGTGTGTTTGAATCTCCTCCTGTCAATCAAAGGCGTTTTCCCCCGTCTGCATCGTACCTCTGCGCTCCACGGCCTCGGTGCACAGCCTGACGAAGCGGGGGACGGTGCTCCTCTCTCGCTCGCACAGCATCTCCAGACGACAGCCGAAAACCTGATCTGAAGGCAGACACACGCGCACGCACGCACGCACGCACACACACACACACACACACGCGTAAACACACTTTTTACGTCCGTTCAGAAGTTTCTTCTCTCAGATAACACACATGATGTAAGAGCCACAAGCTGAAGTTAATCCAATGACAAATTTTCTTTTCACTATAGGAGAAACCCCTCGCAGCTTCCCTCTGTTCCCTGCAGAGATGTGAGCACACTCTTGATGATGCAATGCAACCCATATACACGACTGTACACTCTGGAGGGTGTTTACTTAATAGTACGACTCCAGGATTATTGCTGTATGAGCATAAATAGCCAGCGAGTTGACGTGCAGAAAATCATTAGGCTGATGATGATATAATAATGAGATTCGCTCCTCTGACTTGCAAAACAAACACGGAACTGTTAACAAAGAGGCTGCACTCATCTCTGCGATTAAAGGATCATCATTTAGTCAAACAATTGAAAAGCACAAAAAGGAGCCTCACCTTTAATGAGGCCTTTCTCCTGCAGCGCCTGCAGCGGCGGCCTCTTCAGGATCAGCTTCTTCAGCCGCGTCTTCACCCTCTTCCTCTCCGTGTTCTCCAGGTTGGAGGACGAGCGGGGGACTGCGGAACGAGGAGAGGGGGAGGAGGAGGGGGAGCGGGAGGGGGAGAGGGGGGAGCACAGAGAGGGAGAGGAGGAGCGGGTCAGCGCGGGGCGTTCGGCCGCGGGACCGCAGAGCAGGTGCGAGGGGACGGTGGCGAGGATGAAGAGCGGCAGCGCCGCGTGGCGGCGGAGGCGAGCGAGGAGCGCGGCCCGGAGCGGCGGGCGGGCGAGGGCGTAGGCGGGCCGGAGGGGGGAGAGGAGGCGCGCGGGGGGCGGGGCGCGGGGCCGCGGGCGCGCCGGAGCGGAGGCCGGGGGGCGGCGGGGGGCGGCGCCGGGCCGAGACTCACGGGACTTCCTCCTCTCGTCCTCGTCGCCGCTGTGGTCCAGCATCTCCACGCTGCCCGCTCTCCTCAGCGAGTACAGCAGGACGTTGTCCAGGGGGTTCTCACGGTCCTGGAGCGCACGGCAGCGGGAGTCAAACTACAGGCCGCGGGTTTTTAATCAGAGAGCTGGTCTGTGCGTGCGTGTGTGTGTGCGGCTCACCAGCTTTTCAATGACGTGCTGGATGGTTTTGTACCACTCTTTGATCAGGGAGTCTGTCTCCGACTGCAGCAGGAACTCGTTGCCTGTCACCGTCCTCAGCTGAAACACAAACATTTACAAGCCGTATCAATGCGTGAAAGTCCCTAAAACTTCCTCAACATCCTCATCTGACACCAGCCAATTTGTCTCAGGCTCCTTCGTTCTAATCTGACACATTTGACCGCTTCCTCTTCCCCGCTGCAGGTCACCTAGTGTCGCCGGCTGAAAGAAAGCGCCCCACTCTCACTTCCCCATTGACGAGGACCCTCCGCTGAGACAAACGTCGGAGCGCCTCCATCACTTTGACCTTCCTCTTTTCTTTCAGGCTCGCGCTCGTCTCGCTCACCTTGAAGACGTTCTTCTTGCTCGACAGCTCGTTGGCCCAGTGCAGCTGCGCTCCTCTCAAGTCCACGCTGCTCTCGGGTCGACTGTTTCCTGGTTTCTGGTTTTAAAAAATTCAACAACAACAAAATAATTTTCTCACCAACAATCGACAAAGATTTAGTGTGAAAGCGTTTTGCTAATATTTTTCTGACACTATGGACTAATTCATATATATTTCGTCCAACATGTTATTTTGCTGCAAGGCCCATGAGGAGAAAAAAGGTTTCTGCTGAATCACCTACAATAAAACCTGTGACAGACCGATTGTGGGAGCTCTCACCCAGTTGGAAGGAGTCTGAGACTTAGGATCTTTGAAGAAAACTAGACTGTTTCCGACCAACACCACCCAGGACAGACTCCAGTTTTTCCTGTAGTCCAAAACAAATGCACATTTTTATTTTCATGTGTATGAATACCACACTCACAGAAAACATGGGATGAGAGCAGCTTCACGATGCCTCACCTCAGTTTCCGGCCTCCTTCTGCAATCTTCGTCTTGTTGAGCAGCCCCGCTTTTTCCAGCTCCTGGGAACAACGAGGATCATTAAACCGTCAGTGTTCAAACTTCACCTAATGTTACGTTACAGTAGGCCTTAACAGAGTAAGAGCGAGCGAGGACAGGATCAATCTTCCAAATAAAGTACAGAGACAGCTTTCCGTCTGTGTAATAGCCTACATCCTGAGCAAACCCATTTCACTTCAGCGTTGCATCATTCAAGAAAATAGCAGGAGGGGAGCTGCTGTAAAATCCCCCACTGCGGTGTGGCCCCATTTAAGGTGCACGATAACGTAATTAATATACACTATGAAGTACAAGAAGGCCTGAGTACAGTACAAAAAAGACTGAAGACAAGCAGGGATGAAAATAAAACTGTAGAAAGCGTGGAAAGAACTATTGGAGTTTATTGAAGAAACCAAATGTAATTAATTTTGCCAGATTCATTTGCTCAGATGATCCGAAATACACCGTTAGTAAACAAATAAAGGTATCACAGTGCTGCTTGTAGACCTGTGTGGCTCATTGGATTTGCCTACGGTGTCCTAGTAACTTTAGGCAAATCCAATGAAAGGGCTGATGTTGTTTTATCGCGCTGAACTTGCCCTTCCTTCTTCCACAAGCGCCTGCGACACTTCTAGAAAAAGCACATTTTTATGACAGATTTTTTCTTTTTGTTTAGGGAACTGATGTCGGGGGAAGTTCAGTAGAAAACGCAACAGCCAGAGCTTTAAGGTCAAAGACTGGTGTAGAGCCAAAGGAGGATAAATGGACTGATTTAGAAGGACGCTTATACTCAATTTACTGAAGAACCAGACCAGAAACCATCGTGTTATATATTAATCATAGTTGTTACCATTTGATGTGCTGTATCAGAGTTTAAAGCAAACTTTCCGCTGCGGTCCCCTGGTGGGTCACACTTCAAATATATACAACGTGACACAGAAGGATTAAACCACAAAGACACATACAGAGTTTTATACAACACAGAGCACGCAGATTATTAGGATGAGCGCTACTGATCAAACAGCCTGTGTTTATGGATCCTACAGGGACGTCCACTCACTGGCCGAAGGCAGCAGCTCCATTTTGGTCCATTTACGTTATCTTACTGAACAGAACCAGAAGTCAAAAGTTTGGACGCACTAAGAGGATGCGGGTTCCCAAACTTTTCACTGGGCACGTCATGAGCTATGTGAGCTTTTAACTCTGTGCATGCGTGTTAGCTCAGAGAAGGACTGCGAGGCCTCACCGGCGTGCAGCCGTCGCTGTCCGGAGAGCTCTGGGGCGACGGCGGCTCCACAACGATGTCGGCCACGCCGCGGGAGTAGTCGCTGCACGGCTGGAACAGCTGGAGGAGAGGCAGCGGGTGTGAATGCGCCGCTGCTCGCGCCTTTGTTTGGGGTGCGTGTGCCGGCGCAGACGGTACCTTGCCGTTCTCGGGCAGGATCATGGATTGCGAGTGGCTGAGCTGCAGGCCGCCGTACGGCGTCACGCTGAAGGCGTCGGAGGAGGCCTCATGCTGCATGCTCTTAAGAGAGTGAGGGTTCAATGTGAGCAAACGGGAAAAGCAGCACATTGTTTTCACACCGTTTTTCAATGCATTAGTCATGAAACTCCAGGAAAGGTCTAAAATGGCCCAGTGAGCTGAAAAACGCTTATCTTCTTGCTAATCATTCACACTCTTTGCTCAAATGTCACCTTCCTCACGTCAGTCAACAGCAGTTCAAGCTTTCTTGTTTGCGCTTCCCTCAGTGGCGCTTACACAGAGGCAGCCGTCACAAAAAACCCCAATCAGATCGCGTCTGATTCAGCGCGGAGGAGCGTCCAACCTTCCCCTTTTGAGGGACGGAGGGCCGCGCGCTGCTGCACCACGGGCTCGTTGCTAATCGGCCCATCTCTGTCGGCGAGTGTGAACAACGCCGTCTATTCTGGGAAACCAGGCAGATGGAGGCGCGCGGCAGCTTCCTCAGCCTCGCCCTCACTGCGCAGACAGAACTGCCACAAACAGCGGAGGACACGTGCACGAACGCGCACGGATGCGTGGATTCTCAACACTCTTTTTTTTTTTTCCATGCAGCTACAGCCATAATTAAGCACATTTCCCAACCCCAGTAACCCAGTTTCAACAATCAGCCTAAACATCCCTCCTAATGTTTCCCGTCTCTTCATGCAAGGCGGATTAGAACTAAGAGCCAAATCTGCTCCTTTGCTAAGAGGAGGCCTTTAAAAGGGCTTTAAACCAAGCGCACACACACCCCACTGTGATGCAACATGTTGCAGTAAGAACTGCTTGGGTAACTGCCTTTCTTTTCACACCATGAAGTTGCTATTTCACCACCTTAATATGCATAAATGCTGATCTCTGGGAATCTGGAGATCATAGCTGGCACTGCTTTAATGTATTCTACAGTAACACAGTGCCGATGCAGCTGCAGCAAATCTAGTGACTCAGGCTCATTGGTTTTTCATGGGGAAAATACCCTCCATCAAAAGGCTTTTAAAAGCGGGCCAACCACTTACGGTTACCTGCACAGTCGGGAATGTGAACAGGAATGACGCGGAGGTGGTTGAAATTTTAAAGTTGAGGAAGGAACAACAGGAGGTCAACATAATCTGCCAATGGGCTCATAAGAACTCATCAGTCCTGGTGTCTGTTTAGCAAGAATACTGTACATACTGTAAAATGCTAGGAAGCAATTGAAACTTGACTGGTGCTTTTTGCAAGGTGAGAGTCAAAGTGAAAGCCGTCCCATGACCCCCGGTAACGACGGAGAGCAGCGCACACAGAAGGTTTCACCTCTTTCATCTGCCAGCCGCCGTCAGCGTTCCTCTGGTGGCTCCCGAACAGGAAATCAGGTGACAGCTAGGCAGAAAGAACACAGCCGTTACTGGCGGGAGGCTCTCGCGCCGCCGTCCGGCGACAGGCGACGGGCTTCGGTCGCTCACGCGAGCAGAGTGGACTTTCACGCCCGCGCGAAACACAGGATGCTGACGAATTTGTTTGCTCGAGATCAGAAGCGAAGCCCGGCACCGAAACTTCTCCCCTGCTCCTTCACATCCTGCCAGCTCGAAACCGCCTCTCACACGTCAACGGACTCACAGATTCAACTGCAGCCAGTGACGCTCAGTAAAAACGAAACGCGGCGGCCGTTTGACTCAAACAGGTTGATTTATATCTGCCGCGCACCTCCATCCACACGAGCGCACCCACTCCTCGCCTCTGGCAACGAAAAGCCTCTGTGAGAAAAACCAGTTCAGCGCGACAGCCAGACCGAACGCCACAGGACGCTGGAAGGAACTCACGGCAGAGGTGCTCATCTCAGCGATCGCCCCGTCACGCGTTCCGGTCCACGGCGCCGCTCTGTCCAGATTAAACCCTCAGCCGCCGCTCGCCTCATCACACTGCTGTTACGTGGGAGCGTGAAAGTCACTCATCTCTGCCTCCAGTCGCTGCTCTGGGCACTGTACTTCCCCACTGTAGCGGGAAGCGGCGCTTTGTCAGCCAGTATCAGTGCTGCGAGAGCTGAAGTAGGAAGGTGTGTGCTCCGCCGGGTAATCACTCAAAGTGTGCAACACCGACACGCTAACCACGGTCACATGGCTTCGGTTTGCAGGACAAAAACAAAGGAGGAGGCGCGTTGCATTGCTAGAAGTTCACCACTACAGTATGTGAAGCCTTCACTGTTAAAGCTTCATTTTTATACGTTTTTTTCCCCAAATCAACCGGGCATTGATTTTTAGTGCAAAAAAGACCAGCAGCTGCGATAACGTGACCTGATGAGACCACGCTATCAACACGGGTCAGTGGTTGAACTTCTGCTTCTGCAAATCAACACATGCCTGTAGTTAACCACACATCACACACTGTACCAATACACGCAGAACCATTACACACTGTGTAACAGCGTTTAACTGGAGCCTCACACACGTACACCTCTCAGCCTATTGACTTTAAATTAATGAATACTTTCACTCAAGACTGTTTAAAACTGCCTTGAGTTTTTTATCTAGATCCAAACCTTTTAATAAAACCAGAAATCTCATATTAGGTCACATTTGTGCAGAAATAGTGACCTGAGTGCACCTGTTGAGCAAACACAGTATGACAGATGTGCGCGGATGACCTCACCAAAACAGGAAGAAGGGAATTTGCTAAACAGCACTATGGGTCATTTGGGGTTTTAACACCTGTGTTATGAACTGCAGCAAACATCATTATTATAGACTCGTACAGCACTAGTTGAGTTCCTGTTTGGTGTTCATGTACCACGGAATGAAAAGTGACACATGTAGGGCACCAGAATGCATCTCAAGCTGGCTTGATGAGGGAACCACGGCTTTGATCGTTTGTGTTCGTATTTCACCAGGTAACATTAAATTTGAAACAATGACGCAACGCTGATGCAAAATGCTCTTCGTTAGCGTCGTGGATCACGCAGCACGGCCCGGTGTCGTCACCGAGTTAGCGAACAGGTCAGCGATCGTCACCCTGAGCCGTTGCATTGCATGAAGAGCGAAAACCTCCGAATGTGAAACTGGGGCATTTCTTAACTTTGCACACAGAGGCAAAAAGCTGAAATGACGCCACAGATGCCATTTGAGGCTAGAGGGCAGTAAATAAACCAGTAATTTTAGCTACTTACTGTAAATATTTGTTCATGCAGTTACAAATGCTGTAACCTTTGAGTTAGAATCTACATCATCTCTTGTTGAATCCTACTCTAGTCCATCTACAGTATATGGATATACTGTATATGCATGTATGTATCCCTCTCACTCATAAAAAATGGTGACTCAACATATTTCTACAGCGCAACGGCTGAAGGGGACGTGTGAGCAGTAAAACTGGTCAGAGATGACGACGGTTCGAGTAGAGCAGGATTTTTTTCCAATCATGTCATGAGTCATAATGGAACAGTCGATGAGTTCGCTGGCGCGAGCGCGGCTGCTGATGACATGTCCTGTTCCAACCGTCGATGCGGCTAATTAGGGGTCGCTTCGTTAATACTCGTTACATCTCCATGACGACCTGATGGAGGCCAGGCTGAAAGGGGTGCTTACCTTGTGCGATCCGTTTCCAGCTCCAGCGAGCGGCAGCGACATGTGACTGGTTTCCCCGGGCGACGCGTGAGGCTGCGCTGGACCGGCCTGCCGGGGAAAGAGAGCCTCCAGTACTGTGGCGTGGAACCCGCAACCCCTCACAGACAGCGAATTCTCGGACTAGACGCTACACTGCAACGCGCTAGCGTCGCGCGGCTTCGACTCATTGCTCTCGCAGCTGCATGTGCATCATTTTATCCGTTTTCAGCCACTCCCTCCTGAGAATTAGCCCGGCGGGCTGTCAAACACGTCCGCTGGCTGTGGTAAAGGTGCAACTGAAAACGAGGAGAGCGCCATTGACGTGTATAGGCAGGGAAGCTACTCTCTTCTTTACACCTGACAGTCATGTGTGACACCCTGCCTCCATTTTTAAATGTCAAAGCAATTTGAGTTAAAAACAAATACATGCATAGTAGCAAAGCGTGAAGCGTGGGTGCACCTCGCTGGTGGTGGGTCCGCGAGCCCGGCGAGGAGGTTTCCAGGACCTCTCCCTGCTGACGGTGTGGACGTAGTAGCTTCTGCCCGTGGCCGGATCGGAGTACCGCTCCCACAGGCCCGTGACCTGGACCGGCTGCTGACCCGGGCCCGGGCAGGGTGGCTCCGACTGTGACAGACGCTTGTCTGCCTGGGAGAGACGTTTCCCCGGCTGCATTTCAGTGTAAACAGGTGAGTTCTGCCAGGACAGCTGTGACAGGTAGGACTCCGCCGGGACCTGGCAGACGCAGAGAGAGAGCGGAGCAGCGGAGGTGAGGGTTAAACAGGAACTGGGCTTTTACAGTCACGAACTGACATAGTAGCATTGTTTAAGATAGCAAAACATTAGTTATAAGCATAACTTAGCATTATTAGTGCTAGTGTTAGCTGTCACACAATCTGCAGCAGGTGCTTATGTGTGTACAGAGAAAAAAACTTTACAGTTAATTGCAAATCATAAAGTTTTGCATTCAGGCTCACTTTAATGCAAAATATGGTGGATGATTTAATTATTGACTGGATGAGTTCTGTTACACAACACAGTCAGTGTGTGTGTGTGTGTGTGTGTGTGTGTGTGTGTGTGTGTGTGTGTGTGTGTGTGTTGCCAGCGGTGCTTACTCCAGGGGGCAGCACGCAGTTACCAGACGACCTATCGATTTCCTTTCGTCTGGTTGATTCCAGCCCAGCTGCTCGTCTGAGTATTTACACTGGCACGAGTTGCAGAAGCGCCGATGACAGTGTCATCATGTGATGAGTGTCAGCAGACGCTTTAATCTCTTTTTTCCACTGAATTGTTTGGTTATGGACATTATTCATTTTTAGACTTCCTTTTTCACACCTCTGTGTAGTGAGGAATGAAAACTCACTTAACTAAATTTGGTCCAAATGGATGAAAAGTGTGAGACTGGCGAGAGACAGTTGTCGCAAGTCTAAATGTGTGTTACAGATGGATGCGAGAATTTCATTTTATGCTTTTATCCACGACAGCATAAAAAAAATACACATTTTGAACACGGATTATTTATGTGAACATTAAAAACTAATCTCTCTCTCACTAATCTCGCCCCCTTGAGGTATACCATCAAAGACAATTCATTAGTGCTGTGGCAGCTCTCCAGGTCACGGGCCTGTTCACAAAATGTATGGCCTCCGACGGCGTTTTCCAGATTAAAAACAGCGAGTTATGACCTAATGTGGCTGCAATAATCCTGCTTACTGGTGTTTAAGGCTGGGATGAAGAAAGGTCCCAGAAGAGAGAGACCGAAATAGAGAGAGTCAGAGAGAGAGGACAGGAGAATTAAAGCGACAGAACAAGAGCAGTGTCACTTCCGCTTAGACCACCTCTCCCTGAGGCCGGACTGGTGCTCGCTGCTGTGAGCCGCGTGGCTGCTGGACAGTGGAGTTTCCCTCCCTGACAGATGGAGAACCCCGAGCGCTCCTCGCTGACGTCGCCTCGTGTAATTCCCTCCTGATGTAATGTGGGCGGCTGACGTCGCCACAGCGTGGGACTGATTGCTGCTCTGGAAGGATTATTAAGGTGGAGTCCAGATGCGAACTGAAGGCGGCCACTGCTGCACGATGAGGGCCCAGCTCATCATCCTGTGGCTGTTTCTATCACTTTTGCACAAAATATCTGTTTGCATCCCGATTGGGTGAACGGGACCAAAAGGAACCAGGAGACGGTTAACCTGACCACAGTTTGGACCACAGCCGCTGTGATGACGGCCTCCTGTGGTTAACACATCAGTCATCTGTTTCCTTTTTATTCTGGCCAGCGCCTGCACTTGACTTTACTCCCAATGTATATGTATATAAGTGCAGCTGTGCCGCTCTCCTACCTCCAGGTGGTGCTTTTTGCCAGAGGTCCCAACCACATCCCACTGGCTGCAGGACTTTCTGGGGACCCTGTGGATGCCGTGGCCGCCGCCCACCTCGTCGTACAGGTTCTCCGTCGGGTTTTCAGGCAGGTTGCTGGAGCTCTGGCTCCGCGTGATGGTGGGCACCACCCTGAGGTTGGCGGGCGGCGCCGGGCCCGCGGGGGGCCCCGGGGCCATCAGGTGCCCCGACGGGGAGGTGGGAGAGCTGGCGGTGAAGGTGACTCTAGAAAAGGGCAGGGTGGTGAAGCGGCCTCCGCTGGAGCTGGAGCTGGTGCTGGTGCTGGTGCTGTCCTGGAAGGCACTTCTGTAGTTGAGGTTTTCCATGGAGTGGTACACGGGTCTGTTCACTTGAGCAGAAGGATGAAGAAAGTCTCACTCTGCACAGACCTACTGCATGAACAGCTCAGAGCCCGTGGCGTTCTCACCTGGGTGCTGGTGGCCGCAGGCGCTCTTGGTGGGACTGGGCGTGAGCGCCACCCTGGGCAGTGTCCTGAGGTTGGAGTTGAGCGAGGCCGACAGCACCAGGCGCTGCGGCGAGGGCATGGGCGCGATGGGCACCTCCGTCACGTACGTGGCAGGCACGTACAGCGGCTTGGCTTTACTGGCTGCCCCGATTCTCCGCACCTGCCAGAAAACAAGCGGATTTAGCAGCGCTTTCGCTACGAATCCATTTAGCTCAGCCGAGCGGCAACGGCGGAGGACTGAGGCCAGCGCGGAAACGGGCGACGCTAGAGTTCCTGGGAAGGAAACTGACGCAATACAAAAACCCACAAGTTCTCTTTTAAAAAAAACAACAACTTACTTTCTTATATTTACATTCCAAATATCACTGACGTGTGTTTCTTGTAGACAACGGGATGTTTGATACTGTATGTCAGTCTCTTTATGCAACAGCGGCTGAGCTGCTTCCTCACCTGCCACCAGTCGACGTTGGTCTTCTTCAGGAGGACGAAGCGCTCGCCCTCCCGTATGCAGACCTGGCGCCCGTCGGCGCCGCGGTAGTTGTAGTCGTACTGGGCCTCCAGCACCACCGTGCCGCTGGGGACCCCGCACACCGTCAGCCCCCCGGCGCTCCCCATGGGCGGCGCCGCCGGCTGCTGGGGGCCCACGGAGCGGCGCCACGTACCGGACAGCATGTCGGTCCACGCGGCGGCGGCGCTCAGCGAGCTGCGCTGGGAGCGAGCGGGCGGGGAGCGGCGGCGACGCTGGGCGGGCTGGAACGGGCCGGGCGGGACTTCAGCCGGGCCTGGGCCATGCTCTGAAACGGGCAGCGAGGAGAAATGAAAAGAGAAGAGCGAAATCAAAATACCGATAACGAAACGGGAGAAGCTCCGCAGATGCAGAGCCCGACATGATTAATTAATCAATTAATACAAGAACGCGTGTTGACATAAATACATGAATAATTAAAATCAACATTTCTTCTTCTAATCATCATAAATTTAAAAGATTCTGTTGGATGAACTGTCACGGATGATATCTACATTATACGCTGCTGCATTAGGTTTTTTCCCGTTGCACTTTCATCCTGGCAGAACTAAGAGACACGACTGAGTGAGTAACTCGTGCCTTTTGGAGGATGTAAGAAAGGCAGAATACCCAAAATAGCATCTGTCTCCATCTCCCCACCTGAGCCAGTATCCCCAGGCTAAACCCCTGCTCTACCCAGCCAAGACCCGCTTACATAAGAGAACATCGAACTTTCTGCCAGACACAGAGCAACGAGGCTTCACACGGTACTCAGCCCTCCCACACACACACACACACACACACACACACACACACACACACACACACACACACACACACGCACACACACACGCACACGCACACGCACACGCACACACACACACACACACACGCACACGCACACACACACACACACTGGAAGGGGAACGTCCCCAGGCACCTAGCAACTGAGCTTCAGCCTTAGACAGGCCCAGCCCATCGCAGTCAGGAATAAACAGCGCATGCATGTCATCAGCGTGGATGTGAGCCACGCGGAGACACCTACACTTTGATCATTCAAACATGGCAACGAATCTGTGACCCCCTCAGAGACGTGCTGCGAGTTCGGTCCGACGCCTCACGTGGGACTCGCTGCAATCACACACACAGGAGCTGTGAACGTCTGCCTTAACTTGATGTCTTCGTCTACTTTTCTTGGTAATTAACTGGAACGTGAGCTAATCGGAGACAGAGAGAACAGAGAACAATGCATGCTTGCAATTTATTGCAGAACACAGAACAGATCTGCTGTTACAGCGGAGAGGGGCAGAGGCGACAGTCAGAGGTACAAGGAGCGCAGGGAAACAGGAAGCACACAGATGTGTGAAGGCCCGACCACAGCTCGGGTCATATCCTTTCTGCCGCTCATCTGCGAGACGCCTTCAGTGCCAGCGAGCACGGTCCATTTTGCTGCATGCACCGATGCTTAAAACTCACTAACTGATGAGGGGACGTCCTTCCTGTGAGCGGCACGGCTTCAGGGTCGCGCTTGCTTTTGGCTGCATCGCTTCACAGGAAGCGCTCCTCAAACGGCTGCACACCTGTTCGCCTTTTCCTGTTTCTCTTCACGTCGACGCAGCCGGTTACAGTTAGACTGAGGCGGTGTTAACAAACAGTTCCACAGAAACTGGTACAGAAACTGGCTCCCATCAAGTGACTCACCAGACCAGGAAGCTCCGCTGTGTCATGTGCAGACTGGAGTTAGAGCAGGGTTAAACTGCAGGGAAAACTGCTGCTTCCCAACTGAAAATAGAAGAATACTGATGATGATAAACGATGCGGCCGAGGACTGTGTTTTGTATCTGCAGGTCAGATGGCGGTGGAGAGGGCACTGGCGTCACACCCAAACACACAGAGAGGCCCATATGGTGTCAGAGTCACACAGAGGCCCCACGTGAGGGCGTGTGCAGCACGTTATCAGCCACAGAAGAAGAAGAAGAAGGCCACGCAAAAGGTGAGGGGAGACCTTCACCCACGCGGGCTGGAGAATCGGAGCGTGACGAGCGCGTGACGAGCCCGTCTGCCCTCGCATGAGCGCGTTCACCCCGAGCCGGACGGAGCCGAAGGAACGGAGAGGAGGCAATTAGTGCAGGCATGCGATGCCGAAGAGCAGTTCACCGCGGCCCCGAAGTGCGACGCGCTCTGCGTCGGAGCCGTGCATGCAGCCGTGCAACGCACCTTAAACCCCGCCCCCCATCAGCAGGAAATGGAAAAACTAGTATTTACGCCAGCCTCCAGCACAACACACACATAAATGCAGTTAATCCTACGCAGCCAAATGTTCCTGCCACTTGCTCCCTGAGCCCCTTGCTGGAGCTACCTTCCCCCATTCGGCCCGCGTTCTGCCAGCGCAGCAGCACAGCAGGGAGCCACAGATATGCACTCGGCCCATGTAGCCCGAGTGTGTGAGCAGTGGAGCGGTGTTTCCATCAATGTAAATCACTTCAGGGTTTGTGTGGGCTATAAATACGGATGCCTGGAAAGGTTTTTAGCTGATATAGTATCAGACACCCCACAGAAGGCGGAAGTATACCTACATACATATTTTAGATTTACTCGCTTAACTTCCATGCACTGGTGGTTTCCAGCTTCTGGCGCAGGGCTATGAAAGTCCATTTGAAGTCTGCTGGAGATGATAATCTATCACAGTAAACATTTAGTCGGTTAAAAGCTTAAAGATCCCCTCCAGAAATGTTTTTATTTTTCAAAAACTTTGCACGGCGCCTCACTGCAAAGTCAGTTTGTGCGCTCGGAGTTCAAATTTCATCATCACCTCATGACTAGATGATCGCGCACAAATGCAAGACACGGTTTTAAATGACCCCCCAAATGAACGTGTGCCATCACGTGATGGTGGGACGTTTGTTCAACAATATATAAAAATGTGAAAAAGCAATATAGATGTGTGGTTTGCGCCACTCTGGCTGCTAACATGCTTTAACTGCTCTGAAGAGGAAGGATGGCTGAGAAAGAGCATGAATGCAAATGATGAATTATAGAATTCCACGGTTCCTGTAGGAGGATGAGGATGAGGATGAGGAAGGCGTCCAACGCGCTGAATGAGGATGCAGCAGAGCTGAGTCGAGCCACAGAAGGACCGGCTCCCGCAGAGAACGGGGCCCGTTGAGCTGCACCACACGGCGAGACAAGAGCAGAGGCTGTTGGTGGGAAGGCCGCTGTCGCCTCGTATCTATATTCATTCCATACGTTTGAAGTCAAAGGAGGGCGGCTTTAATAATCATCGCTACATGGTCTTCAAAGAGATACGAGACGTGGGGAAGGGGAGCATAGCATGAACGGGGAACTTCAAAGGCTTCTGCTTGCGCTCCAACATCCGTATATGTGTCGCAAACACACGTACGCGCACGCCATTCACGGGCGTCGGCGTGCAACGCGTCGGCGGGAGAGACGGCGAATCCGGCGTTCGCCACCGAACAACCGAAGGGGACGACGGGCGAGGCGCCGCTCACGCACGCAGGCGCGCGCGCGCGCTCGCCGCGGCGCCACCTGTGCCCCATATGCAAACGCGGGCGGCCCAGTTTATCGGCTCGGCTGGTGATTTGAATCCCCGCATGGAGTGAGGCAAGGCGGTGCGAGGGGAAGGCTTGCATCACGCCACGCAGTCATGCATTATGGCTGAAAGGAGTTGTATCAGCAGCGAGGGGAGCGCTGCCTTGGAATGTTCCTCAAAATCAATAGGAACCAAACAACGTGTTCCCAGACTTTTACCCACACCTAAAGTCCCTCTGTGAAATCTCAAACCCTGAATATTTACCAGCGGCTACAAACAGAATGAGGCAGCGTGAAAAGCTGGCGTCAGATTTCCCTGTCTGCCTCAAAACAACACCTTTGTCTCCCAGGGCTCCGCATCACGTAGAACGTGGCCACCTCCATCCTCAGATCATCGAAGACGACGTATTCATTCATTACCTAGTCCCAATATTTTGCCTGAAATCAGTCCACTGTCCACAGGAGGAGCCACGTGAAGGAGCACTCACTTTGTCTGTGGATGTACAGTTATAACTACCAGCGCTCCCTCTCCATACGAGACACGCGCCTCAAGCCAAAACAGCCTTTCATCCTCCCAAAGCCATGCATTATTGATGACTAGACCAGAGAGAGACACTGAAACACACACTGCTGCTGCTTCCCAGTGTGGCGGCGGGCGGGCGGCGCGGCGACTAAACAGGTGGGCTGGATGCTCGCCCTGATTAGCTGTGCAAATTGTCGGCGAGCCAATGGAGAAGCGGATCATGACGGCGGAGCAGCCATTGGCTCAGCGGCGCCACCGTCCTCATGACAACAACCTCTGAGGCCGACGAGCATCTCCAGCGTCTCCACTATGTGTTTTCTTCTTTTTTTTTTTTTTTGTTCCTTGTTGTACATAATATTTTGTACGTGTGATGCCATCATTCCGAACTTTCCCTGACGCAACGCTTGGATTTACAATGAGCCCCGCAGCCTGCGTCAACGCGCGGCACACAGCTTCAGAAAAGCTCAGTTGTATAATATTAAGTTCTCATCCCCCCCGTTCCAATTCAAACAACAACCACACAGACCGATTTTTTTCAGTGAGGCAAAGTCGTACAGAACTGCCCGAGGGCCATTTTAAACTCTTGAAAGAATTAATTCAAGCATCACATTTTTTAATTAGCTTATGCATTTTATAGAAAGAACTAAAAGTAAAATTCTGCTAAAATACTTCTACTGACACAACAATAAGCTCATTTTAGTAAGAGAAACAAGCTTGAGAAGAAAAGCTTCTTACGTGAACAAACTGTTTTCTCATGCACAAGAGAAAAGGAATAAAATATCAATCTTGTCTCATGATTTCACTTTCAAATTGAACTGTAGATGACATGCACATGTTTTGCTTTCCAAGAGTTACAATATAAAATATGGGCTGTAGTTAAGTTATTCCTATTGATCTGGAAATTAGAAAATATGAAGGATTAAAATTGAAGAAGAACCAAAGGGACTTTTCTGTCTAATAACGTGGTTAAATGTTTACATGTTTGCCTTTAAGTTATTCTGAAAACAGCTGAAACAAAAACAAATATATTTAAATACTTTCTATAATACTGAATTTACAAAGTTGTGCACATATATGGGTCAGTGAAGCAAAATGAGACAAGTTTCTCATTTGTCATGAGCTGAAATAAACAGTAACTGCATTTGACCAACAGTGTCCAGACATTTTGTGCCAGCAAACAGGCTGGTGTTCCTCCTTCACCACATTTCGACCACTGTCCCTGAGGGAACAAAACGAAATGTCACACAGAAGTCAAGAATGATCTCATGGAGTAGAAAAAAAGTCCTTTCAGTCTGACTGAGCTGGTGGGTTGTTGCTGAGCCTATGGGAATGTGCAGTACATTGATGTTTCTAATGAAGAGTGCTGAGCTCCATTGATCCACTGGGGATGAGAGTGAGCTGTCAAAAGCTATCAGCCAAGTCAAAAACCCACTTGCAGCTCGGCGCAGCTGAAGTGAGAACGATACTGCAGGGGCACAACAGCGGCTCAGCCTCCCAAGGCTGAGACTAAAACACATGCACACAGCTTTGATGTCTTCAGAGGTTTAAAGGGCTTCTTTGTATAATAAAGGAACATTACACATATACCAACAAGGTTTTGGGTCACACATTCCCCAAAGATTTGTTTGCACACTTGGGTTTCAAGTCTCCATTCATTGTCCATTTGCTCCACTTGCTCTGCCAGTTATTTGTTTAAGTAATGAACTCGTCACTTTGCCTGTTCAGTGTATTCAACCTACAATGAAGAGGAGAATTCAGAGAATTTACTAAATTAAAAAAAAAAAACACGCAAAAGGTGCTCATTTGTCCAACAGTGTCTATTGAGGACTATTCAGGCCAAAAGCCCCATTCGAGCAACTCCAGCAGGTGAACTCTGCATTTGTTCTAGTGAAGGCTAAAGCGTCTTCGGTGGTAAACACTGACACAAAACCCAAATGTGACCATGACAGTGATGACTGATATTATATACGATTCAGCTGATAAGATGCTCACTTTGAAAAGTCCTTACTGCATGTCTGGGAAGGAAGAGCTACACTCTAACCTCATTCGCATCAAAGACCTTAAACTACAGCAGCCAAATGGCCCAAGGTTTGAAAGACAAAAACACAAGTAAGTAAGTAAGTAAGTGGCAGTTACTGATCCCAATCCTGAGTTCATCAAACCCATAGTAATATCATTGTTAGAAAACTGTCATTGTAAAAAAATACAGTAATTAATACTAAGTCTTATTTTGGTTTAAAAAAGGTCCAAAAGAGTTTCACTTGGATCTGTGATGTACCAAAAGAAAAGTGAACTGAGGTGTTGTTATGGTCTTTGTTTTGCTCTACAACTAACAGCCCACATGCAAGTAGAAAAACATCTCATTCTCTGAGAAAAACCCTAGACCACAGACTTGTTCAAATATCCCAGAGCAGCAAAATGATTTGACTACAAACCCAGCGTGACGCGAACATCAGTCTCTCACTCTGCCACTGCGAGTGGGGCACCCTTGTAATTATAGTGAACTTGTAACCCTTCCGCTAATACCCCACATGGTACGGGGCATTTTTAATCAGCAAACTTGCAAATGGAGAATAATCTTTCGAGCCCGTGTCGTCACAGGCTGGTGACGGAGGGAGCAAATCTCCTGCTCTGCATCGACTTAAAAAAAGATTATGAAAAGCAAAAAATGCAATGCGTCAGTCAGACTCTTTCCATCACACCGTGTGGTTAACCTGTCCATGCAGACTCACGGCGAACTCGCTTGCAGAAGCATGCAAATTTGAAAAAAAAAAAAAACCCCGTCAAATGTGAAATGTTGAGATTAGTATTTCTTATCAATTGCACAAAAAGATGACAGTTAATGAGGTAGAAGGAAACTGTGCTGTGGTGATAAAACAATGGAACGTGCTGTACAGTACTACAGTCAAGTAAGTCAAAACACATATGTATCTATGAAAGGCTTGAACAGGAAGCACTAAAACGTGGAAAGCGTTCTTCCTCAGGAAATGGTTGAAGTTTAAACTGTTTTAAGTGCATGTTGGCCTTTGTTGCGACTCTAGCAGATTTATTTGAGTGACTTGAGTGGGCTGAAACTGACAATGGAAAAAACTAAGATTAGCTGTTTTGGAAAAAGCTTACTATGCACTATGTATTACTACTAACATACTAGTAGATTCATGTGACTGTAGAGTTGCATCATTGGCCTAAAACTTGTTCACACAAACTTTACAGAAGTTGGAGATGCTTCTGTTTTACAAGTGTATTTATCTTAGGTTCAAATCATCTTTAAAATTGAATACAAATAACGTGTTTATATCCATAAATGTTCAGATATACTTATTACTCATTAGAGCATAAATAGTCATATTTATACTGATTTGAGTTGCTGCTGTGAATCAGAGGTTAAATGAGTAAATTAATGAATATTAATTAGGTTGGTACTACTTTTTGCGCCGTATTTCATTCTAAGTATACACTGATTTTACAACAATATATAATAAAATATTAATGGGAAGAATCACAGATGTATTGCGATAGTCACAAAATGTTTTCGGCAGTAGTATTTGTTGTATTTCTCAACCAGCAGAGATGCAGAAGCTTCGTCTTTGCATGTGTGACACAACATCACTCACCTCGTACCGACGTGATGACAGTTCGGTTGTTGCTTTTCTGCAGAGACCAGAGTTGCGTCCTGGTTTTTTATGGCGCTTTCTCTTAGAAAAGAGCAAAAACTGATAAATTGGTACAATTTACGTGGTAAAAAGCATGGAGAAGAACCCCGCCGTGCACTTTTGAAGATTAACAGTCATACATGAGCACTAAGTTGTCCGGTGCAGCCCATGATGTTACAGCCTCCTGGTTCTTTAAGCGGATAAAATATAGCTTGTGCTGAATGGGTTTGGTGTTTCGGGATTGGTTGAAATCGCGGAACATGACTCTACACGCAGCCAATCAGAGCAGGTGCTTATGTGGCGTGCCCATTTATCAGGAGCGCGCCGCCCGGTGATGAATTGCACGTACATGAGCTATGAAACCCGCCCAGCGTGACTGCAGTTTGAATAAAACAAACAAGCCTTTACGCCGCTAAATTTCAAACCGGAAACGGGTTTGTGGGAGCTGTAGTCTTTTAAGCACACAGCTCCTGCTGGTGAAAACGACTCAGTACTCGTTTCAGAACTACACCTCCGACATTTGTATTAGAGTAGACAGCGCTTGCATCAGCGTGCGTGGACGTTACTCACCGGCAAACTTGCCACTAATAGTTGCTTAGTTGTGTTGTTTGAAAGTGAATATTTTTAGTTTTTAGCCAACGTAGCGGTTTAAGTACCATCGACTAGATGAAGCTGTTTGTAAGCGAAGGCAACCCGCACTGCCTGAAGGTGTTATGTGCGCTAGAAGTGACTGGAGCTCAGTGTGACGTTCAGTTTGTCAACCATGAAGGTAGGAAAGCATGGTTAGCTGTATGAGTCTAGCTCCGGGTAGTTACGGGGAATAAGAGATGTCCATTGTAAAAGCGGCTGGTCATGATGGTGATGTGTAACATTACGTTTGTCAAGGTCGAGCTGAATTCCAGCCGCAACAGCAACAGACAAGCAGCTGTTGTTAGCATGTAGTAGTGTGCTCGCTAACCACGTCACTAATGAATGTAATGATGAATGACGTGAGCGGTTCATCTGTATCTGCGTTTGAGAAGCAACGGGAAAAGTCCCTTTTTTTATTGGCCGGTTTGTGAGCGAGCAGAGATTGTGTGGCTTCATGTCGCCTTTGTCTGTCACTGCACACAGTAACCACAGGTGTCGAGCCTCCAGCTGTTCAGTACAGACAGAGCTGCAGGTTCCCTGCATGCCTGGAACAGTCTGGGTTGCTTTGGGTTTGTGCACACTGTAAAGTTATACTGACTCATTATACTGGCCCAGTCTGTCTCGTTGTTTCAAATGCTTTGTAATGTGATGTTTTAATAAAATTGATTATGACGTATCTGCAAAGAATAGTACATAATGTCAATAATGAACTATATTTATATTAAACTATTGACATTAACTGGTTCTTGTTCTTGTTTATTCTAATAACAGTCTCAGAATAAATCTACTTGACTGAGTATTTGTTGGGAAAGTCCTCTACATATAGATATAAATATGTATGTCATCTCCATGGGACCATCATGTGCTGTTTCAGTGGATCATTCTAAGAAACATGTTTTTTTCTTTTCTTTTCAGAGAGAATAGTGCCCTTCCTTAACCGTCCAACTTTACCTGCCCTGCTCCTGCCCAGTGGACTGTACCTGTTTAGTTCCAATGCCATCTGCCGGTCAGTCAACAATAGATAATTTGGTTGTTCCTGTGAGTTGCAGTGTAAATGTGGAGGCTGTTAATCACTGCCTGTATAGGTCTTTACACATACTGTATATATAAACGCAGTTCATGAGGTCCGCTATTTCTATTGAATTTTAGTTATTCACATAGAGGCACAGCATCAGTAACACCTCAAGGCTAAGCATGTGTCTGTTCTAAAGTGTTGTGTCATATTGAAATATTGAAAAGAAGTGAGCTCATACTGTTACTGTAACATTTCAGATACATGTTTGAACTAAATGGACAAGAATCCAGTGAACTGTGCAATCAGTGGCTTGAATGGGAAGCCACAGATCTTCAGGTAAGTTGTACAATAAATCCCGTCACATGCAAATTAAACGTACACCTCATACCTTCTTATTGCACTATATCGGTAAAATAATTTTAAGAGGAAATGTCCAGAAATGTGTGTGTAGCTTTGTACAGGGTTTAAAGAAGCACAATACTTATTGTAATTCAGCTGTATTCTAATGCACTTGTCTCTTATACATGTTGCAGCCTGCTCTGCTACAGGCTCTTCACATGGCAGTGGTGCAAGGAAAAGGATCAGAGGTGTCAAAGGTCCTTCAGGGCCCCCTGAACGTCTTGGACCAAAGCTTGAGCAAAGGAAATACACCATATTTAACAGGGGTACAGTATCCTAATCTCCTATTCTGCCGCTCTCTATTTTTAGAAGACAAGACAAACAGACTCAAATGAGGCATTTCAGTGTATATAATTAATGATCAAGTAGAAAGTCCATGAAGCCTCTTTGGAAGCTCAGCTGAGCTTAATTGAGCATCTCCTCTGCCACATTTTGCTCCTCCGGCAACATTTCTTTTATTTATTTCTTTATTTTCCCCTTTTCAACTTATGATGCATTTTAAGTGAAAACAATTCATGTGGGATGTAGGTCTCTTGTGTAGCAGATGTGTCTGAATGTGTGTGCCTGTGGGTCGATCAGCTCTCTGAGGTATTCATCCTGTGGCGACGACTCCTCTGCATCTGTCATGTATTTTATGTGTGCAGAAATAAGTTTGGTTAAGCCTCTTGGTGATTGGCATGACCTGGAGTGTAAACACCCAACAAAACTGTGGTGAGCTCACAAAGAGAGAGCGTTACAGCAGAACACATTGAGTGAAATGCAAACAGACAAAACAACCGCGCTCAATTAAGTCTCCTTTATAGTTGTAAGGTTTAACAAGAGTCTGCACAACAACAACAAGCAGCATGTCGGTGGAGTGATGGTACAGAAATAATGCATTTTATTGATTGAAGTAATGCTTTAATAAAGCCTGCTCTTCTTAGGAAGCTGTTTCAGTTGCTGATATTGTTCTGTGCACGGCGCTGTATCCAGTTTTGTCTGAGTCGTCATTAGCACTGGGTAAGTTGTAAAAAAAGCTATTAAATGATCCATTTTAGCTCTGCATTGTTTTACTAGCTGTTCTCTATTTTCTACTATTGATTATGTTAAAAAAGTTATTCTATGGTTAAATAGTCCCTTGTGAAAAAGTGAAACTTTCCACTTTAGATGCGCTTATACATTTTTATTCATTAGCATTTTCCTGCCCCCCCTTTTTTTTAAAACAGGTGAGGGGAGGTCTGTGAAGGCCTGGTTTGACCGCGTAGCTGCTATGCACAGTTGCCAGTCTGCTGCTCGAAAAGTGCTGCAAGGCAAAGGCCTGCAAGGCATGAAGAGCTACATGCAAAGGCAGCCTGCCCCTCACAGCAGCCAGTGCAGGGAAACGCAGCCATGCAACAGCAGCCCTGCTGAGGTATCTACCACTTTATCTAGAAAGCGGTTAGGCCTAAAGCATTTCTCCTGAATATTAAAGTGTTTGTTCATGTGTTTGAACCTCAGTTTACCAATAAGATTTATTGACTGTTTTTTAGTTGTCCTCAAATAACTGATATTCCAACCAACATATCCCCTTCCTTAACTCTCTCTTTGGAGTAGAGTTCAAAGTCAATGGAAAGGGTTCCATAAGTTGAAATCCCCTCACTCAAACTAAACAGGGCTCCATTTCAGAGCAACTGTAGTATTCAGGTTAGGCTTAACCAGGCTCTAGAAAAGCTACGATAACACCTATATTGACATATAGAACATGCAGGATGTTGCGCTTACATCACTATGTCTTTATCCTCTCATGCTCTTGAGTGGATTTAAACGTGTCAAAACCGTGTAGTGGAAGTTATAGATCTCTGTCAGCACCTCGTGCCTTCATCAATAGTGATAATCTTACACATCTCAAACTGCTTATACTGCGAAAGTACAAATAAAATGTCTGCACTTGGGGAAGTGGAAGATGTTGTATTTCCAGTTAGTTTATGTATATTCTTCATGTCTGTCTTTTATATTAAGTGTGATGAGGGGGAGCGAATGGTTTCAGAAGAGGAGATGGAGGCAGCTGTTCAGACTTGGAATAAAGGTTTGAATCCTGGCCCACTGGCTGCAGGCAGAAAACACCCCATGTAAGTATTAAAACTGCCATTTCCCCAATTCAGGACCATGAAGCAGACATATGTACGACTTAGTCAACAGTCAAACTACATGTAGTTACTCGCTTATCTACCAGTCTAAAACAAAAGCACTCAATAATTCATTAACTTCAGTTAAAACAACAGCTAGTTTGACCATAAAGTGTGAATTTTACTTATTTGTTTAATTTTTTTACAAGTTTGCCACAGGACGGCAAGCGAAACATCCTGCTGACCAGTGCCTTGCCTTACGTCAACAATGTTCCGCACCTGGGTAACATCATTGGTTGTGTCCTGAGTGCTGACGTCTTCTCCAGGTAAGAATTTACATTTTTATTAAGTTTTTAATGTTTTACCTTTTTAACATTTTCAGTGCTTTTAACTTTGTAATCGTCTACTCACTCCATCATTATCTTCTTCAAGGTACGGACGTTTGCGAGGCTGGAACTTGCTCTTTGTGTGTGGGACTGACGAGTACGGCACAGCCACTGAGAACAAGGCCAGAGAGGAGGGTCTGACGCCGCAGCAGATCTGCGACAAGTACCACGCCATTCACTCCAGCATCTACAAATGGTTCCAGGTTGACTTCGACTTTTTTGGCAGAACCACCACAGAGAAACAGACAGAGTAAGTCCTTTGGCTAAAAGTGTGCAAAACTTTACTATTAGTAAGTTACTATTAAGTGAAAAAACTTTTTCCTTTTTCAAGAATTGAAAGTAAACAATGAAGAGCTCACCACAGCACTCCTTACTAGGCTTGGGTGTAGTTTTACTGCAGCTTCCCATACAACTGCCATAGACTTAATAATTACATAACATGGGATTACTATAATCTTGTTGATGTCTGCTTCATTTAATCTCAGATTATTGAGCTCAATTATGGAGTGTAGGTTATCACTTACTTTTCAAAGGTTTACCAAATAATTTTCTAAGATTTTCTCAAATTGTCAGAAAGTATATGCCTCATAGGGAAGCAGTGTCTGTGTTATTGATTGATTAGGTTTTTAACAAAGAGACTTCCTAAAGAATCTTTCATCCATACTATTTTTTTTCTAGGATAGCCCAGGATATTTTCTGGAGACTCCACAAGAATGAGTTCCTAGTAGAAGACACGGTGGAACAGCTGCGTTGTGAGAAGTGTCAGCGCTTCCTGGCTGACCGCTTCGTAGAAGGCACCTGTCCTCACTGCAGCTATCCTGAAGCTCGTGGTGATCAGTGTGACAAGTGTGGGCGGCTCATCAACGCTGTGGAGCTCAGGGTGGGTTTCCAGGAGCAGGTTGTAAACCTGAAGTGGCTGTAGGGTAGGAAGAGGCACCGAGCACCACTTAGAAAATCATTGTGGTGGGAAAAGATCATTTTTATATTTCCCTGCCATCAAAATCTAGTAAAACATCACTGAGGAGCATCTCCTGGAAAATGTCTGTGCTTACATTAAATACGTGCACTTCTCTCACGAGCAAATGAATGACTAATGATCATCCCTCCAGGAACCTCAGTGTAAAGTCTGCAGAAAGACTCCGGTCATCCGCTCCTCCAAGCATCTGTTTCTGGACCTGCCTAAGGTATGACTTCTGGCAGCTTCTAAAAGAAATTATGCTTTTAATATATTTACTGTACTGTATCTGTGATTTGGCATTAAAGCAGCAGTTTTACTCCCCATCTTCATCTCATGCAGCTTGAATCTCAGTTAGAGCAGTGGCTGGAGAAGTCGACCAGCACAGGGGACTGGACAGCAAACGCCAAGCAGATCACTCGCTCATGGCTGCGAGATGGGCTCAAACCTCGCTGCATCACAAGAGACCTGCAGTGGGGAACGCCTGTACCTCATCCCGATTTTAAAGAAAAGGTCTGCTATTGGCTTGTTCCTCTGTAGTGAAGCTGTTTGCTGTTTGATAATATTTAGTACTTTTGCTTTAGTTATGCCATGAAAACTTTGGCCATTTTATTAAGTACACCTGCACAGTATAATTTTCACTTTATTTATATGCCTGTTAAAAATGTTCAAGGTTTTATCTTTGTGTCCTTTTAAGATTTATATAATCTAGATCATCTATTTATTTTTATATGCAGCAATACAAAAAATATCGAAATTGTCAATCAATACTCTCCTTCTGCCTTTGCAGGTGTTCTACGTGTGGTTCGATGCCCCTATTGGTTACCTGTCTATTACTGCAAACTATACGGATAAATGGGAGAAGTGGTGGAAGAATCCTCAGCAGGTACCATCTGACCCCAGCCCAGTAATCACATTCAGAATTCATGAGCCGTGCAGAGAAGTGATGCACAAGCTTGACAGATTTTGTCCTGTGTGGAACACAGATTGGGTCTGATTGCTCTTTTTATTGCCCCATCTGGTGTTTTGCACTCCATGTAATTTCTAGCCCCATATAATCCTAATGTGAGTCAAAGGAAGACATGAGCTTTTTGATAATGAATAAAATGTATATTGGTTGTAGACACATGGATTGTATCACAGGCAACACACTGTGCCCAATACTGTAGTTGTACTGAGTACAGTGTCAGCATGAGACCAAAAATACGTCTTGTTTCATCATTTGTGATGATGTCACCAGGTTTACTAGGGAAAAGAGACTGTTTGCCATTTTGTTAGAGCCACGTGTTTTAAGCATTTCACTGAACACCCTAAGAAAGCAGGAAACGTGCTTATTTATTTCACTTCCCTAAATTAAATTAAACTACCACTTAATTAAAATGATAAAAAAAAATCTTTGAAGATAAAGATATCTAACGCATCTCCTTCACTCACTGACTCGTCTCATATCTCCGTATATAAAACCCTGGGATTGAGCTCCTGTTATGTGCATGCGATGGCCTGTATTTGCAGAGTGAAAGGGGGGTGGGGGTTGGGGGGTTGGGGAAAACTGATAAGTCCTCTTTGAACTGGATGATCTCATGATGATCTAATATGATGTCATTCTCACTGTGCATTGCTGTGTCTCTGCCACCAGGTGGAGCTGTACAACTTCATGGCCAAAGACAATGTGCCCTTCCACAGTGTTGTGTTCCCCTGCTCTCTACTGGGAGCCCAGGACAACTACACTCTGGTCAGCCACCTTGTTGCCACTGGTGAGCAAATATTTCAGTTGAAATATTATTTTTTATTTATACATACTTAATAATTCAGATAGCTCCACAGACGTCTTGAGTGACCACAGTCACACAGGAAATGACGGTTTCCAGACTTTTGCCAGTAACTTATGCTGCAACTTCACAGAATATCTGAATTATGAGGACACCAAGTTCTCCAAGAGCCGTGGTGTGGGTGTGTTTGGAGACATGGCCAAGGACACGGGCATCCCATCTGATGTGTGGCGGTTCTACCTGCTGTATGTGCGGCCAGAAGGACAGGATTCAGCCTTCTCCTGGGCTGACATGGCGTTGAAGAACAACTCGGAGCTGCTCAACAACTTGGGCAACTTTATCAACAGGTGGGTATCATCATATTTATTTTAATCAATTTTTACGTTTCTCATTCAAGTAGTATTATTAGTAATATAGCAATTTTTTATCTGCCAGTGAGAACTAGATCGTGTTTTTCTGATTTTGTAAAATGGAAAGAATAGAAGTATTTTGTACATCATAGGTTCAAAAAGATAAACATGCAGGAACTATCATGCAATCCAATTAACTCAGAAGTTTTTGGACTGTTGTACTCATTGGGGGGGAAAAAAAGGTCTGTTAAGAGGTTCACCCTAGTTTTCTAAATTTGTTTGGGATGGCGTAATTTAGCCCCAATTACATCGCCTGAAATGATTTTTTAAAGATCAGGGTTAAATCCCACATCAAAGATTTTTTCCCACCAACTTTTTTTTATTAAATTACCTTGATCTTCAAAATTGGTCTCGGGCAGCAGCGCTGATGCCTAATTGGTTCAAAAATATCTTGTAGATTGCATCCAGCCTAAGGTAATGGAGGTAGAATGCATTATGCTTCAGAGAAGACGCTCTGTCCTTGCCTAGATTCAGTTACTAAATCACTACATCATTAGTGACAGCGTGTCCGTCTTATGCTTAATTACTGAAAGTCATAAACAGTCCTGTTGAAGTGGCTTTAAGGATAATTGCTTTTTAGCTAAAACATCAACAATTTGAACCAAAGTGTATGAATCCCTAACATGGTAACATGTTATGCAGCATATCTTACTTGTTCATTGGGGTAATTTAGAGCTTTAGTCAACAATTAGTAAATGTGTTTGCTAAGGCTAGACTATACATTAATTAAAAGGCTTAAATAAATATAAGAATGCAGGTCACATGACGTTTATGCCCACAGCCACAGTTGATTGTAGATTTGACAGTCATGTCACAGCATTTTGGTCTGGCTATCTTTCCTCTGAAGCTGAGAGATGTATAAAATATAGTGTGTTGCATCAGACATGACCAAAAAAAAAATCTGTCTCGGTACGAACATCCCCCCGATGTACACATGCATCTCATTTATATAACTGGCTCCAGATACAGCTGAAATGAAGAGGCTCAGTGTCGCTTTAGTTTACACTAGAAGAACATTGTATTACATCTGGCAACACAATTTAAAATTTATAAACAATTAGCAAGTCAAGTAACCTGCCTTTCCCTCACTTTGCACTTTCCATTCTATCTTCCCCGCTCTCTCTGCTCACACGTTTTCTCTGTCCCCTTTTATTCTTCGTCTGTCTCTTTCTGTTCCAGAGCTGGCATGTTTGTCACTAAGTTTTTTGACGGCTGTGTGCCTGTGATGGAGCTACAGCAGGAAGATAAGAAGCTGCTGGCACTGGTGGGCTGGGAGCTGCAGCAGTACATCCAGCTCATGGACAAAGTCAAGTAAGAGAAGTCAAGTCACATACCTGTCAAACACAGTGTGACGATGTTAGGATTTAGATAGAAATGTAAAAAATGGGTTTCAAATACTTTGAATTTCTCTCCAATTATTTAAATTTAAATGTCTATATGTACATTAGAAACTAGGTTTATTCGTAATTGCATCATCTTGATGTATCTTCTTCCTGATGTATATTTTAGTAGATAAATTCATATGTAGACTGAACTCAGTTTTTTTTATTATTGGTTGTGCATCACATGTAGATTAACCTTAGTTTACCTTAATGCCATTCTTAAATATGCCACCAGAATCCGTGACGCTCTAAAGCACATCCTAAACATCTCTCGCCACGGCAACCAGTACATTCAAGTCAATGAGCCCTGGAAGAAAATTAAAGGTGACGAAACCGAAAGGTAAGTTACTGGTTTTGACATAAATCTGCAAGTACCCTTTTGTGTAAGAAAATAATAATTTATTCATAATTAAATAAAAAAAAATTTAACTTCTGGTTACTGAGTTTAGATTTTTTTAAATACTGAGAATTGGAAGAGTGGCAATGATGATTTCTGTCCGTCTAGTTTAGTTTAGTTTAGTTTAGTGATTTAGTGTCATGGTGATTCCGAATCAATGACTGGTGCTTTTTCGGTTTGTCGTTCTCAGGCAGCGTGCGGGCACGGTGACTGGTGTGTCTGTGAACATCGCCTGCTTGTTGTCAGTGATGCTGTTTCCATACATGCCAACAGTCAGCCAAACCATCAGGGATCAACTCAACGCGCCGCAGTCTTGCGTCATTACCATGTTACAAGGGACGAGCGGCGCCTTTGTTAGTGCCCTTAAAGCTGGCCACCGCATCGGCACTGTGAGTACGATGAGGAAAAAGTACGTCGACCGCAGTTCATACATGTGCAGACGCACAAACCTGAGCAGCATTCGGTATGCTGATGGCGGGTGATACAATGAGGATGCAACAGTCTGTCAATGTTTCAGTGCTCTGGAGGACATTGTAGTGAGCACACACACACACACACACACACACACACACACACGTAGGATTAATAGCCCAGACTTCGTTTCTATGCCTCAGTCTTCGAACAATACATTTCTCCCGGGCCACTTGTCCCCTCAGGTCTAATTGTGGTCACCTATGTGTTAGCTGCTTGCTATCACTGTATAGTACCAGAGGCTATAATGATGGAGTAACGAATAATGTCAGCACATAACCTCTCTCAACCACTTCCTTTATCACTAGCGTAACTCTGGCATGATGGTCATGATGAACATCACACATTCCTCATATATACTGTATATACTTGTGTATATACAATTCGTTTTATAGAAAGATGAACGCAGAGCCTTCAGGTTCAAAGTTTCTGCAATGCCGGCCTTTGGCTGGATCCATAATTGCAAACTTTTAAATATTTGTGCAAATTTTATTTTATTTTTTTTAATTTTCTATATCATCTTCCCTCTGTCAATCTTTTTTATTCCTAGGTCAGTCCATTGTTCCAGAAACTGGAGGTTGACCAGATTGAAGCTTTGAAGAAGAGATTTGGTGGACAGCAGGTATTTGATGCTTATGAATCCTAATGGTCCGCAAAAGTTCAGGCAGGTCTTGTAGTAATATATGTTGACTATTTATGAATAATGAAATAAGAAAGCCTTGATAATGCATAGCCGTTCATGAATCTGTCAAACTGTTCCATGAGCGAGAATTAGTTGATTTGAGCGTCTGCCTTTGAAAACCTGACACAGAGCAAACAATTTATACAAGTTTAAATTATGTATCAAGCATCCATCATATAGATAAAAATAATCACTCTCGTAACCTTTTCCTCAACTACCTCCTCAAGCCCGAAGATGAACCACCTAAGGAAAAGGTACTGAGCTGTCCGCGCTGCTGCTGGTGTGTCAATGTAGATTACCACGCGACATCACTAACAATAGCAGCTCATTTAACAGCGTCATATTTTGGATTTCCACTCATCTGCATGTGTCCGGTGTGATTCATTGCTCGCTCAGTCATAAAATCCCATCAACATTTGAGTGATAAGTGTTATTGTCTGAAATGAAGTAAGGAGTCTCTGGAAATAATGAGCATCAAAACGCCTCAGATTCCAACATCTTGCGTGTCTGTGTCCGCCCTCAGACAACGGCTCAGAGAGCTGCCAGCACTCAGCCGGCCGCCGTGCCAGCTCCTGCGGCGGCGCCGGTGAATGGAGTGGACCCAGAGAAAGCCGGGCAGCTCACCCAGGCCGTGGCCGAACAGGTGAGACCGCCAACTGTTTGGCAACACGCCGTTCCTGTGTCCACTGCGACCAGTGTGGTTTCAAATCATTTGAACTCATACAACAAGTTAATTAGTATTTTGGATGCATTGCTTCTTATTATTTTGTGTTCTTACAACCATTCAGCAAAACAAATGCCACATTTTGAATGAATGAACAACCTTTTCAAAATCCAAATTGTGCACGCAAGAAAAAATTACTGGTCATGGAATACTAATATAATTTATTCAGTATTTTTTATTAGGTAAATTCTCTATAAATGTAACGGTTAATATTTGGGAATCAGATGTGTAATTCTCACACTGAGACGGATTCATGTGAGTCGTCGCCATAATTCATTCTTTCTTCATTATTTGACAGGAAAGCGATGAAACTATGTGGTATTAAGTACCCAATAAAATCAGAAGTTAAATATCAACTCAACCCCATCATTTTATCTACTACAGGGGGAGAAGGTGCGAGCACTCAAAGCTCAGAAGGCAGAAAAGGCGGTGATCACAGCAGAAGTGGCCAAACTCTTGGACCTTAAGAAACAGCTGGCTCTGGCTGAGGGGAAAGGCACTGAGCCTGCACCACAGAAGGGCAAGAAGAAGTGAGGAGGAAAACGGGAAAGCCTAAATGTTGGAGGTTAGTCAGAGGAAGGAACAGCTAGCATGGTTTGAGGTATGGTAGTGAAGAATGGGAACAAGATGCACACTAAAAGAGAGATGAGGGTATTAGCTTAAGGCAAAGCCGTGACAGGATCTAAGACAATGTGGTATTGGCACCGAGGACTAATGAAATGCTGGATAGGCCGACGGGGAAATGAAAACACACAAAGAGAGAGTCAAATGAATACAGCTACAGAATGGAAGGATTTTTCCAAATCCCTACACCAAAAGAAACTGATTTTATACTCATCCTGTGATGAAGTCAGCATACGATATTAGCATGAGAAGGTGTGTTGAGCACTGAAAGTTTTTTTTTTTTTTTTCCAAAATATATTTTCCTCTGGAAAATAGATTTTTCTACGTGCTACGAATGGCCTTTTCCCAATCAGGAAATTTGAGTTGTGTTAAAAATGTTACAACTTTCTTTCTCAAGAACCTCTAATTTACAGTTTACTACAAATGCAATCATTTATACACAAGTCATTAAAAATCCAAACCAATAAAGATTACATGACGCAGAAATTTCCATATTTTTCTTTTATTGCAAATTTGGGAATACAATGAAGGATAAAATAAATGTTATGGTAAAATACATGTATTTGATGCCATCAATAATAAAAGCCATGCATATTTTTTACACAATTAATAATTTGACGACAAGGAGAAAATAAAAGCTGATATGGTGGCAAATTACAGTACAAGCCATTACAGTACAATTGTATATTTTACAGCATTATATAAAAATAGTAAAGCTGGGCAGAATGTGTAATAATTCTACCACAAATTCCTGCATTGTTAGAAAAAGGTCAGCTTATTAAGTATAGCCGTTCTATTTGTTTTATTGTGATACACATACACACACAAGCCGTAGGTTATTTAAAAAAAAAAGAAGTAGGAAAGGGAATGATTTATCTACCAAAACAGGATCATTCTCTCATACTCACACTGGGCACTTTCAAACTTTACCTGAGCTCCTAAACTCAACACAAAATCGGGGCAAATAATCTCTGCAAGCCAGATTGTAGCCCTTTAAATTAGTAGTTACAATTTATTGCAAAGTGATAACATGATGCTGAAATGCACTCATTGATTGAACTTCCTTCTGTCCTACATACAAATCAAACGTTCTTAATGTTATTTCACTTCATCCTTTTGCAATGACATAACAATCAACACAACCACAGTATGATTTGCACTTAGAGCTGTCTGTTCTTGGCTTCTACATGCTGAGTCTTTTCATTTGCCGCAGTGCTGTTGCGGCCCCTTCTCTTTCCTTTCTTTTCTCATCCTAACTTCCATCGCTTTGCTTTTGACTGTCTTTCATTCTGTCTTTCCCCAAAAAAAGCCTTTTTACTTAAAAATATGTCTTTGGTTTTCATTTGCTTCATTTCTATCTAAGAGGCATTTCGTGATCATCATATTATACATTTCTCACCTCAGCTTAAGCCAATTCTAAGTAATCTGTCACCTTTATTCCTGCCTTTACTCTCATTTCCTGGTGTTGACTAGTCTCTCTATCAGGGCTCTACGCGTCCTCTTTACCTCCTCTCCCAGCCTGTCAATTTCTGCTTTCAAACGCTCATTCTGCTCCGTCAGCTCCTGTACCTTCCTCTCGTTCTCTTGCTCTCTTTCTTTCCGACTCTTTTTGGCAGACGAATAGGATGAGGACGTGCGCTGTGTGGAGGAGGCGAAGGAGGACAAGGCACCGTTGGCCCTCTCACTTGTGGTCCTCTTGCGTTTCCCTAAGCGGGAAGTTGGATAGACAGAGGGGGAGGAAACAGGTGAAGAGGGAGAGGAACAATTCTGAGATGGCGACTGGGAGGCTGAGGAAGAGCAGGATGGAGAATCTGGGACACAGGGAAGTTCTTCCTCGCTGGCTGAAGGAGACGGAGGCTGGTCATGATTAAGCTGGTGGTGTTGATGGTGGTGATAGTAATATCCACCGTTTATCACAGCTCCACTCGCATCCACCATTCCTGCTCCTCCTTCACTCAGCAACTCAAAGAACTCTGGAGGCAGCAGGTCACTTCCACCTCCTGCTGTGCTGCTTCCACTTCTCCCACTTTCAGCCTCTGCCTGCCACTCCTCTGCAACAGCTGGACTGCAGGAGGAAGAAGAGGATGACGATGAGGTGTGATGCACAGGTTGGATGCTGTGGCCCTCCTCTGTTGCCCTCTGAACACTTTCACCCCACATCTGGCTGCCGTCTGTCAGCCATGTCAGAGAACAGCTCTCCAGAACATCCAGAAACTCTGGCTCCTTCTGTAAGAAAAAACAGAAACGAATACGCTTGTGAAAACGACAAAAGTAAATTTTGCGCAGTTAATGAATCAAGTTTCCCCCCATACAAACGCACTCACACTCATCAAAGGTGTGATAGCCATTGCACTCTTTGTGCCACTGACCTCGGTGCATGTAGGGGCACGTGCCACTTTTGCCCCTCCCGTGTCGGAGCCAAGAATATCCTGCAAGTCCTCATACCACGCCTCCAACTCTGCACCACACAGCGGCCCCACGCCAGGGGGGTACGGCGGGGGCAGGTGTAGCCACTCGGCAGTCATCTCGCCAATCAGTCGCAACACACAGATACTCGGCCACACTGTTCACACTGGACCTGGGGGTGAAACGAGACACGAAAAATTAAGTAAGGGCGAACGCACACTACACCGAGACGTTGTTCGTTTTCTATCCTCACTATTCTGCGTCAGGTTAAATTACAGTTTGTAGGTTTGTAGGGCTGAAGGATGAGGTGTCATTAGTGAAAATATTACCATAAGTTTGCTTTGGAATAGTTTGTTCTATCAAAGTACACTACACTGTGTAACACTTATTTGTGAAATGGAATAACAGTGACACTAAGTGATTAAATAACAGTACTGCAGTAAAATGATCAATAAGAGCAATTTGCAGATTCAATAACCTATATAAATTTAAATAACCTAAATGCTAGACGAAATTAACAATAAAAAACTAAAGTGATTAACCCTTCAACATGCAGAATTCAAAGAATAGCACCATTTTACCTAAAGCAAGTCTCTTAATCAGGTCTGCCAATTTGTTGGAGATAGCTTGTCCCAACAATTCTGAAAGAAAAAAAAAATTTACAAGTTAGTATTAAATGTGAAAAATGTTTGTTCAGACAGCTGAAATTTGCTGAGATTTCAAAATAAAAATGATGATTTGCACAAATACATAGCAGGCTTAGTCTGGAATCAAAAGGTGCCTTCAATTAAACCTTAATAAATATTACAAACTGTAAATGGTCATGAAAAAAATACGTTGTCAATAAGTACAATGATTTATAATCTTAGGGTAAACAATAAAAATCCGCCTTCAGTTTTTGTAAACAAAGACCAAAATGTTCTCTACTGCGCCCCCTGCTTTCTGCTGCTCACAAAACAGCGCCGATAAACAAGTGGTTAAAAACGACAAGTCCAATCCTAATACTGATCTTTGAGTCTGACAGACGCGTCTCCTGTTTTTATTATTTCTATTTTATTGTCCTCTACTTAAGGAAAATAAATTTAAGACAGCATCTATATGAAAATTCCTGTAGACTGTACCTGCAATTACAATTACATATAAATTTGTGTTTTAACCTTACTCTGGTTGTTTTTTCACACAGGTGTATCATTGCCAGAAATGTAAATTACTACGTTATATATAAATGACAAAGGAAAAAAAACATCCTCTGAGACTTGATATCAAATAGTAAACTTCCCAAGTGAGTGCAGCTATGCCTGCGTTCCTGTTTAAAATCAAGTAAAGGAAAATTAAATTTTATTTTATACTGATAGCAGTTTTTTCTCTTAATGGATGCATGTCCACTCTAAGCCAAGACAATTACGTCATGGAAATAAGTCCAGCAGGAGGAATGGGCGAAACAAAAGGGAGCGCACTGTAAAAGAAAAACATGGGTTTTCCTTTTCTTCCATCTAAGAAAACCTGGGTTGGAAAACATGGGGTGAAATAATAGAAACATATTTATTCAATGACAGACATTTACTTTAAGCCGGTTGTAAAAATGTCAGGAAAACGTGACGCCTGTCAAAAATAAAAGCTGTTCAGTTTCGAGTCAACAATTAGAACCAGACAAACGGCTAAATCCGTTGTACAAGTTTAAGTTACAAACTCAACAAGTCTGAACACCTGAGAAATATTAAAAGTCGCAGCAAAAACACAAAAACTAAAACGTTGCCCACTGTCGCCTCCGATGTGTAAAAGTTCCCCCAAGTCCGCGTGAGGCTGACATGTCAATAGGGGACGACAGTCCGCGGAGAAACACCGACGTGCCGCTTGATTGATCAAGACAACTGTAAATCTAAAAGTGGCCCCAGGATTTCAGCCAAAAACACACACGCTGCTTCCTTTCCACTAACTCGCACCAGGCCACTTCAAGTTGAGCAGCTATTGCTCCCCGCAAGACTGGACAAACAGCGAAGCGCCGCCTAAAACAACGAGCCGTGCTCTCCACTTACCCTTTTTCTTTTATTCGCTCGCCGTCTCAACTGTCTTGAAATCGAATGTGGATATTTTAGTAAAAATTGGTGATAGCTCATGTTAACCATTGTTCAGTCTTGACGGCTGAATGTGATTTTTCGGAAACTCCCGGCGGTGTTTATATTGAGAGAGGGGCCAACCGAACTATGCATGGGTACGTAGCGTCATCGCAACGTGAAGTCGAAGGCTGTCTGACTTTCCAGCCGTCCAATCAGAAGAGCGTAGTTAAGATCTTTCCCTTGGTGACATCCAATGGCGTGGCCGGAAATCGTTACCGAGGCGGGGTTATCTCAGCTGCTTGTTCTCACTTTAGCCTTGTATAGTTTGTACGAGCAGCAATTGTGATGCAGTCATAAGACGGCCAGGACGAATTTGGGGCGTATGGGAGTCACATGAAAGGAATGATGCAATGCTTGGCAACCAATTTCTAGCTGGGGATAACACCAGCAGAATCAGAACATGTTTTATTAAACAGTGTTGGCTCTAACAAAAATCTAAAAATATACATATATGCATGGATATCTAATGTCGAAGAATTGTTTGTTTCCGGATCACTAAAGCCGAATCTCGTGAATTGTTTTATTGCGGTAAAAAAACGGTCTGATAAATCAATTTATCGCTTATTTGCTCGGGCTGCTTTTAGTAAATGTGTAGTCAACCATATCCTTCATTGGCGTTTCGATTCTAGGTGCTTTTCTAAAGGTACTTGGTGCCTCAGACGTTACGCGCTCGCTACTCCGTGAATCCACGTGGGAAAGGAATGAGAACCGGTCTTCCCCTTGAAACGGTACTTTTCACAGCGGTGATGGAAGACAGATGTGTTTGCGCCGAGCCACATGTGTTGAAGCACACACGCGCGCGCGGCGTCCTGCTGCGCCGTCGTTTCATAACACGCGCTCTGTTGCGGCTCCGCGAGACGCGTAAACACACGCCCGGCCGGCGGAGCGTCTGCGGCGCTGGGTGTGATCCTGCCACAGACTGCCCCCTGCGTGCCCGTTTATATTTCCAGCTGTTGATGATGAAATGTCATTAAATAATTTATTAGTCCGCTATAAAACTTTTGTTCCTATTGTTACCTTTGTTGCGCACCTATTAACTACCTGTACCTAATTTATTTCAGTATTATGATTGTAAACCTTCTGATTAAAGCCTATAGACACGGTTTGGGTTGTTATCAAAACAGAACAATAAGCTTTAAGGGACTTCATTTTTGTTGTCTGCAATTAATATCGTCGTATAGATCATATTGGCAGGTTATTCACTCTGCGGCTTCTCGTGAAATTTATATCTTCACGACACACATGTTCCAAATAAAGCTTAAATGACGACGTGTAGCGAGACGAGGCGCGGAGTTCATCGGGGTCACCGTGTCAGAGACGCACGAAGCCGTTCGGCGCGCAGCGCGTGGGACGCGGCGTCCTATCTTTACCATTAAGGATGTAAACAACGGCGCAGACAATGAAACGCACGTTTCGTCATGTTCCGCCGCTGATGCGGGCTCCTCGCCCCGCGCCTGACACTTTTCTGTCCTAATCCCAAACTCAGCACACACAAACTGTTTCCCATGCGCGGCGCAACGCGCACGGCGCGCCGTGCGCAGCCCCATAGCAACAGCGCCAAGTAGCGAATAGAAAGCTCAAATACTGTCTCTAGGACCCGGGTTAAAGCGCTGCAGGAAGCACCGCGAACACGTCACGACTTGAGTGGCTGTTGCTGAGTAGTTCAGCATACTTTCCCTCTCCACCCCTGCCGTCTGTTTGTTTTGTCAGTCCCGGCGTCTGTGTTGTATTCATTATAAAACACTGTTTACAAGCGCAGCTCGAGGTTTCACTACAGTGGGATTATCGCGCTCCGTGTTTTTCTAATTGATTTCGGTGATAGAAATAAAACCAGCAGGGTTTATTCGATTCTGTGCGGACCTCGTCGCCTTTTACGCGGTGTTGTGTATAGTTGTATTTATTCCACTTCCGAGCAAGTTGCGCTGGCTGAGAGTAAACATGCGCTTCGAGCTGATAATCGTCTGCCTGTGGGAACCAGCCCTTAGATGAGATTTAGACATCACTGATCAGTTGCACTGATGTAATGTTTTACTCCTCAAATGCCCTTTTTTCCTGCTGTTCTCTCCTGTTTTATAGTATTGATTTCAGCTGACCTACATAATCACTACACAACTGTACACATGTATTACATCATGCGTTTCTAAACAAGCAACAGACAGAACAAATAGTCCAGTTTTGCCCTCATAACTTTATCACACTGTAATAATGGGGCTGCTTTATATCTATATACAGACTGTGTGCAGTGTAAACATAAAACAGATGAAGGCATCAGATTTTACATCGATAATATCTGAGATGTTTTAATTTAGGCTCATCATCACGAGACAGAACTAATGCTGCTTTTCAGATTTAACCAAGAACAATGATGAAAAGAACAAAGAAAAATCAACCGTGTGATTGTTGATCTTGATTTGTTTAGTTATTTTGTGATCAAATCCTGGTTATTGTTTTCTTTTGTTTTACAGAATCAAACAGTCTTTGGGAATTTCCAGTTACCGCTCTCCCATCTTTCTTGTCCTGTGCCCTTGGTCAAGGCTCCACACCCAGATCCCCCCCCCCCCCCCCCCCCCCCCCCCCCCCCCCCCCACACACACACACACACACACACACCAGCTGTCGGAAATCTTCCCCTCTCTAAACTGAGACCAACTGATACAGCTGTTATCGGTGATACAGTAAATGTTTTTTTTCCTCGCTGGCTCTTTCACATTGTGCGTTTGGATTTTTTTGTTTCACACAAAGTCATTCCAACTGAAATTGTTAATAACTGGGAAAGAATTTCCTAATAGGTCTAAAAACAAATGGATCTATGAATCTATTGTAAGTTGAAAATGTGCTTCTGAGACATGAGCCAGATATTTGAAGGCGTATAAGAGGGATATTTGCTTCAGCTTAAAGCTTCAGGTCCACGTTGTGACTACATAAACCTCCTATGCCGGTGTCCGTCTGAGCTGAAGCCAGTGCTTCAGTCGTCTAATCAATTAATTAGCATTTTATTTCCCCATCTGTCGTCACCTGAACCAGTAAGCCATCAAATAACTTCTTAGCACCCGTAAAGTTAGAAATGACGTGAATGTTATCAGTGTGCGATGTCTTCCCGGCAGGATTTAACAGCTAAATGTCACATCCACTTGTTGAGAATTCTGTGTTTGGAGCTTTTGGACGACCTTAATGTCAATCTTGTTAGTCCGTTAAACCCTGTTTACCCCGATCGTCATCTAACTTCACCCTATAATATCAGTCTTCCTGTGTTTTCATTCGCTACCAGCTTGATTCTGCCCCACAACGGTATCCACCCTGTTTTACTGCGCTCACCTCAACCCACTTCTTCTGTCCCTCTCGCTGCTTCACTACAGGCTCCTCACCTGTCCAGACCCATTCAGGAAAATCGGAGAAAACAATGCAGACACATCTGATGTCTGATGTTTTTGTGTTCTAGTTTTACATGCTTCAATTTATTTTTCTGTATTGTTCTCAATTCAACTGTTATTGCTTATTTAAATCAGAGGTAGGAAAAATGTGGTAAATGAAATTATTTTCCAATTTAAATCTGTCTAGTTTACTGCCATTGTGAACAAGCCTCTATTATTATCGCCATCTAGAACCACTACGGTGCCTTGATTTCTTCATTTCCTGGCACCAAAATGTGTGTCAAAGATAAAACCTGTTCAAGCTTGAGACTGTAGGGCATTAAAGTTTAAACGCCTGTCTGAACAGGTGGGTCTATTGGCAGCAAAACACACACACACTCCAGGCTGTTACTCCATCCGGCTCTTCCTCTCCCCCCAGTCTGCCCATATCAGCACCAGAAACAGCGATTTTACAGCAATTGATGCTCACTACAGCCTCTGTTCAGGACTTAAATATTTACCTTGTCCACTGGAGTAAAGGTTAGTGGGCGGTGCTGACAAATATTAGGTACTATATTTTTACAGTATAGTTAAGATAAGAAGAGTAACTGGTACTTATGTAACTAATTAATTTTTGTGTCCTCATCGTCCTCTGTCTGTGCTAACCAGTTCATAACCAGTGTCGCAAGACGAGTTGCAGTCGGAGACAAAATTACAATTTTTAACTACTTAATGCTCTAATTGACTGTCAGTGCTGAACCGAAGTCCTCGTTTGGTAATTATGTGAAAATGTATGTTAACTGGACTGACAGTGATGCACCAAAAATAGAAGGACAGATGCCGTTTAACATGATATACAGTACACAGCAGGCCTCTGTGCTCATCTGGGGCATCCCCGTCTAAGCTGGAGCTCCAGATCTAATTCCCTGCAAGTAGCACTTGATATGTTGCGCCCGAGCAGGCCGGTCTCCTGCTTCCCCCACAAGTAGGGCATACCGGAAAAAAGCTGGGGCCCGTCCTCGCCACTTAATCCTCTCCGAAGTGAAAGAAAAACGTGCTACAAGCACCAGGCTGTAGCTGCAGCATTCAGCCGAAGCAGGATGAATGGGCTTATCGTGTGTTTTGCCTAATTCAGAGCTCAGTTGTCCAGAGGTGGACGCACCCAGGGCTCGTGTCTGGCAAAAGAGGACATCTGGTGAGATTTATTAAGTACGATGAAAACCTTCTGTCGCCAGGTTTATTTTGGCAGCTCTCGCTTGTGGTGACTTGCAGCAGCAGTTACTTCACCCACAGGAATTGCTGTGGGTGAGTGACTCATCACAAGTACTTGATCCCTACTTTACTGTTCTTTATCTGGTGGCCTTTGCCACTGATTCGTCACCTGACATCAAACCTGAACCAGCTTTGTTTCAAACCACATATTAAACCCACTAATGGCCGGAGGATTTGAGGTTGACCTCAGAGCCATGCACCAAATGCGTCATGTTAATTTACTCCGTGAGGGTCCGAGTAGCCGTAATCACTGATTTATCAATTTTGGCAAATTGCCTTAATTGTGTGTCTGATTCACAAATTAACATTCACTGGGAAGTTACCTTTTCATTCGGATAGAAGGTACGTTTTCAAAATAATTATATTTGGAAGATTATTTATTGTAGGTTGTATCATTAAGAATAATATTAAAAATTTCTCTCCATTTAAAATCCTCTTGGTCCAAATATAAAGTTTACATTACTTTGAGAAAACAAATGCAAACAAACTGGAATGAATTTCTACGTTTTGGGCGAGTAGGAAAACACATGTTTGTTATTTTTAAAAAGGTGAACGCGTGCGAGTTCGGCATTTTATTGCATATGCTGCCATCTAGTGTTTGTAAATTAGCACTACATTTCTTTAAATATTTATTTATTTCAAAAATCTGCGTGCATCTGATTAGAATGTAACCAAGAAGACAAATGTAACATTCACATGCACCTAAAACAGCTTGTCTACATGTAGTGGCATCGAGGTTATATGTTGGAATACTCGAGGTTATATGTTGGAATACTAACAGCTGATGACTCGGACAGGAACCTGTATGCTACTTACATAAGGTAATGGAAAAAAAATATGCAACCTTGCATCAGCCCTGCAAGGTGCACTAACGAGGTCAACCAAGAGCAACATACAAGACTTTAATCTACTTTGAATAGCTCAAGTAAAGCTTAGTAACGTTTGGTTCATTAGTAGAAAATTAAACTAAAGTAAAAATCAAAATAAACGTCCACAATAAAATGACTACTGAAATAAACAGAGCTGAGCTGAAGACTTTCTTTTATTGATCAGTTGCCATAACCACAGATGAACAATACAGTTGACTTGTAGGTAATGACAAAGCAGATTACGTTTGTCTGTGATGTCTGGTCTCAGTCATAATTTTATAGTTACAAGCGACTGAGCAGGAAGAAACGATGAGGTACACAGGCATATTTACAAGCTTCCGTTCTGTGATTTGGCCCTGACACTTGCACTAACGTGCTCCTGCTACAACAATGTAAGACAACAAACCTTGATTTTCATTTTTTATATAGTCAACAACCTCATTAAAGTGTCATTTATTAACCTTAGTGTGATCCATTTAATTTGACCAAATATACAGTACAAATTCCGTAAATGTGAGGTTCAAAAGGAATGACAGATTTTTTTTCTATTTAATACCAATATAAAAACAATCCAGTCTAAAAGTCAATAAGCTTAACAGGGGTCTGAAATCAGTGGCATATATAGTGGAGAAATGTGTTTTCAGTTGATATCATTTTGATGCAAGAGGAAGGTCAAGGAAAGAACATCTGCTCTTTTGTTATTCCATCTTTCTAACCTTCCACTTTGTGAAAAAGGCAAAGTCAGAAATAGAGCTCAACTGTGGGACTGAGGCGAACCCCAATTCCCTCTTTGTGCTCTCCAGCCAGCTCCTATTTGTCCATGTTCCACTCTCCTGGACTGGTCGGAACGCGGCCTGTTTATTTTGAGACCTTCTTCATCCTCTGATCTAGTGCAGCAAAGTTTTCTTCTATAGCAACAAGGTTTTCCTTCATCGTCTGCTGGACCTGGGGAGTTGATAACAGTTGAAAGAGTGGGAAGCGAGGAAGGGTTGTAGCATTTAAATGAATTCACTGTCTCTCTGATTTTGGTTACTGCAAATAAAAAGAACATCTGGGAGGGTTGCTAGTACAAATTAAAACATTTCAACATGTAAGCTTTTACATTTTGGAGCCAAAACAAGATGTATCTGTCAAGGATGGACATAATAAAAGCTCCAAATTAAAACACATTACACAAAATGCCAATAACCTGTTGCCCATCAATTAGTCAAATGTGAGTTGCACTGGCCTCAATAATGATCCTATAGTCATTAAATTCAGCAATCTAGAAGTGAATGATTTATTTTCCTCCAGCAGTCCAACAGTGCTTGAACTTTGTACCTGTGTTAGCAGGCTGTTATTATCCTTCAGAGAGTTGTTGATCATCTGCTGTGTGGTGTCCAGGTGGGTAAGCAGCTGGCCAAACTGCATGGCTGCAAGGAGGGTTTGAATCAAGTTGAAAGGCAGGAGTGTAGGAAGGGTAAAAAAACAAAACAAGGTTCTTATCTTGAAAATGTGATTTAAAAACATTCTCCAAATCAAAACAAACAGGCGGAGACATTGTGCAAATCTAATCTGAAAGTGACTAATAGCTGCTGAACGATTTTTTTATACATTTCAATGAGTTTAGAAAAAGATCAGGAGTGAAAGGAGGAAAAATAAATCAGTGCAGCCAAACCCTACTGAGCAAAGAGCACTCCAGCTGCAGACTGTGACAGATTAGAGCAGAAAGGGCTGCATGATAAATAACCTTGCTCACCTCAGAAATAAATTATCGATATAAACTATTAATGACAGGGTTTTGCTTTCATGCTTTGAATAATAAAATGATAGAATATCATGCATGTCCCCAAGGGGGTGTTTAACAAAACTGCAAGGTTTAGTCTAATTCCATTAACACCTCAAGTTTTTTGTAAAAATACAACAGCATTGTTTGGGTTAATTTTATTCTCCGGCTGAATCCCTTTTCACTTTGTTTCACACGTGTCCACCACACAAGCGTTCTTATTGTGGATGCATATCTTTCGCATCTTGCTTACCAACACAGATGGCACCAGAAAGATGATCTATTTCCCACCATGTTACTGTATGTTCTGTGGATACATCCTACATATTTTGAATCTTTCCTGCCACATCCCACCCCCACTAACCTACATATCCCGTCCTTGAACTCTCATGGGTGTCACTTCAAGGTCCTTTTCCCATAACATGAAATTAAAAAAAAGTTTTCACGTTACCGTCGCTACTGGCACAACGTCTGCCCCTCGAGCACTTACGATATGAACCAATTACAAACACGAGTACATCCCTATTACGTGATGTTGTGAAATGATATGACACTAAGCTTCTTTGCCCGCTCTCAAAAAGGCTCATGACTTGGAGACAAGCTCTGAGGAAAGGCAGCAGCTCTAAACCAGCTTCAACTCCTGCGTTACCTTGCTCGTGCAGCTCCTTGACAGCGACAAGTCTCTGCACCACCTGAGGTATAGAGGTGGACATGGCATCCCACTTCTGCACGACGTCATAAAGCTGCGACACCTGACAAGTAGAACACAAACATCCGCTCCATCTGGAATAAGTGATGACCACGAATTCAAGCAACACCATCTAAAAGCACAATGTTGGTGGGTAAAGCACCTAGAACCTAGTGTTGTGTAACAGTTGTCACATAGGAACTAAATGCTACAGGCTGCTGCACTTCCCACTTTCAAACATGACTAATGAAGGTTCACAGATTACTAACCTTGTTTTGTGTCTCGGCATCCTCGATAGCCGCTTTGTGTTTAGCGATCTCATTCATCTTACCAAGGACACTCTGAATGCAAAGTGGAAAAATAATTATGCCCATTTTGAGATGCCGTATTTTTTAAAGATAGCTAATGATATATACAAGAAAAAGGCAAGCACAGATAAACATGTTTATAATTTAAATTAGTTACCTGAAGTCTTGCTTCCACTTGATCCAAAGTAGCAGAGTCTAGTGCGCTGACCCTGGCCTGTAGGAGCTCAATGGTGTCCTGGTCGGAACAAGGACGCACAATATTTACAGGCTTGCACAGCACACTTTGAGTTGTAACAAGAACAAACTAAAAAGCAGCACTAAACAGACTTGGAGCGACGGATGTCATCTTTGAAGTATGACCCAGTTCTCTGGCTGCACATCACATACAGTGATATGAATATAAAGACAAAGCTCTTCCACTGTGTCCTTACCATTAGACTGGCTCCTTGTACACCGGCACTCAGAGGTCCCTGCAACAAGAGCACAAAAAGAGAAAAATGCATTTTCAGAAGTCCCAGCAATCCTTCATTTGCATAAATAAGAATGTTTTATATTTCACTTTGTGGATGGATACATAGCAATAAGAGCGTGGCAATGCTGAAAGAATGGGAGATTAGGAGTGAATGAGACAAAAACATTAGAGGATCCATGGGGAAAGGTTTGGGTGTACCTGCTTGTCTGATCCCGCGCCAACAGCTATTTCCAGCTCAGCTAGACGCTTCTCCAATTCTGCCATCTACAGGGAGAAATTAAGGCAGCGCGATACTGTCACCGATAGTATAACAGCATAAGAATCACTAATACCCACACACAGACGGCTGCACTGTTTGCAGTTTCCTGGTTTACTGCATAAATTAGCTATGAAACACATCTGATTTTACCAAAGCCACAAATACAAATACACTACATTTCTAATCTTAAACATTAACACATTGGCTAAACATTGCAGGTGTGGAGATTGTGCACATTGTTAAAACAGTCGCTCATTTGTTAAATGCACTCAGACCAGATACTTAATTCCACTTCCCACTATACCTTGGCAGACTCATTGAACTTTTCCTGCTCTGGTCTGCTGTGTAGTTCATAGAGTACGACTCCATCTGGGACCTTAGCTGCTGCTGCTGGCTTGCTATCTCCTGCAGAACTGCCACGACTACCCTTGGCCACTTCCAACTGGGTGAGCAGACGCCTGCACAAGAAAACATTATTATGTGTTACAGAGAAGTGTAACAAGTTACAGACAACCTCCCACTGATTCTATTCTGGTCCTCTCTTTGTCTGCATTCGATAACTTAGTGAGCAGAAAACTGGGTCCAGATTCTTTTCTGGCATCTCGCTTTCACCTCACCTGGCCAGCGCACCATCTGGATCAGCCAAGTTGATGTGTGCCTGTGGTCCCAGCAGTGAGTCGAGATGAGCAGAAACCAGCTGCTGTTTGAGCTGGGCTGCCTGCTGGGCAAGTACCACTGGAGTCAAGCGCTCCTCTGCATTGCTTTCTTTTGTAGCAGCCTGAAAGAGGAAAAAAAAGGGGGGGGTGCTTAAGAAACTACACAACAATAGTGGTTCATTGCTTATGACACCAGTATTATGTTGACGAATGCTTTTATTAATAAATGTTGACTGTTGTTGTGGAAGGGAGGAGGATAGAAAGTTGTCTTGTGATTAGGAGAGATGAATGTTGCATTGAATGTGCATCAATGTGTTGTTGTCCCTTCACCTGGATGTTGTCCACCTCCTGAGTGAGCTCCTGGATCTCATTCAATAAGCGCTGGTACTTCTGCTGAGGTGTCTCCTTCGATCCACAGCCCTCTCCAAGCTAAGCAAATGTGGGAGAGCAGAAACATTACACCATCACAAAGTGGGCCTACAGTATTGCACAAAGAGCCTCCTGGAGACAATCACCAAACCAAATGATGACCACCACCTATGTAGGCTGTGAATGTGAATGAAATAGAAAAAACGAAAAGGCATAATGGTTTTTCCATCCTCCATCCTAGAAAAATGTTACCTTGCTCAACAGAATACTACTGTAATAGTACTCACAATTTCAAATTCTCCTGACTCATAGCCCACTCTTCTGGTTTTACTGATTCTGTCTGAGAAGTCTGTGAAATAGACACAAGGGTTGGAAGAGAAAATCAAGAAACACACACAAGAAAGCTCACTGGAGCTTGAATAATACTCAGACAGAGCCAGAACATTGGCTTTTACTGCAACTCACAAAAAGGCTTAGTGAAATCCGTAATGTAAGGAAAGGTTAGTTCTCCAAGAAAATATAATGTTCTGTTTTGAAGTCATTATTTTTCTCCTGTAAATTTCACTTTCTGAAACAATATGATAAGATTATTTTGCCACATAGTGACAGAATGTGTTAACAGGATCACTTCAATTGATTGTTTCATTGGATTTGTTAATAATAACACACACAGAAAATACCAGACTTAACAGGTTACATCAGTTATGAGTGGCGGATGACACACTACAAACTGACCGAGTCCCTTGGTGCTGACGTGCTTGTCTTTGAACTTGTCAAAGGCGGCATTGGGGTTGACCACAATCCTCTCCACGCTGTCACTGCAGAGCTCCTCCTGTCATTGAGAACGCCAGAAATTCAAGTCAAATGAACCTCACAAACGTCACAAGAGCTTAGTACTACAGACAAAGCAAAGACTTAAAATGAGCCTCGTCTTACAGTGAGTAAAAGTCTCAAAGCCCAAGGTAGACTTGAAATATGTTGACAAGGTAAGATGTGAAAGGAATGGATGCTAAGATTGGAGAGGAAATCTTTTGGTTGATCACTGCCCCAGAAAAAGGATTAAAAAAAAATACTGAAAATTGTATTTAAGTAAATATTTATCAGATCAGATGTCGTCAAAAGTGAACAATCCATTGTAGCCAGAATCATAGAAGGCATTTCAGGAGCTCCAACAGCCGTTATTTAGGGCTGTCTAGGGGAGAATCAGATAATTTCAACATAATTTAGAGTACCAGCAGGCAAGAGACACATGAGCAAAATTAGATAGTGCAGCTATGTCAAAGCCTAATTGATCCCAACAATACATCAAAATGTTCTAGTTATTTAAAAAATATACACATTACAATGTTACACTAATAAAAAAGGTAAAACTAAAGCTGGAAGCCACTAGAATTATGGTTCTAAATATGGTTCTTTGATTAATGATTTGGGGGAGAACACAAAACTATTAATCAATAATTCCTTGTGATCAACAGCAATGAACTATAGGATACAGGTAGAACTAAAATACTGCTAAGAGTAAAGACTCACACAGAAAAAAAAGGTAGACCAATAAAACACGGATCACAAGACAGATACAAAGATGCGGAGGAGGAGGGAGGAGGAGAGTTAGTCAGGCTCTTACCAGCTCCTTGGGTTTCCAAAGAGAGTTAGAGAAAGTAACGAACAAGCAGAGGGAGAGACAAAAGTAGGGGGAGAGAGAAAGAGAGACAACACATATTAATGTGGTTATCACATGCCATGCACACAACAGCCTGCCAGAGTTGGGGAAAGACAAGAAAGAAAAGCAGTCTTGTGAAAGTTGCAGCCAAAAACCCTGGAGACACTTTGTTCAGAAAGCAGAGCTTGTCTCCAGTTTTTTTTCTTTCTTCCCCAGCTGAGGGCGGTAAGATGGTCAACACCAACTCATTACTTTCTCTTTTGAGAATATATAGTCCTGTATAACGCAGGGTAGCTAAATGCCCTTGTGGATGGCATTTGGGGTCTCACAACGGAGGGCAAAAGGGGTTTTAACTAAAAAGGTAGTAAGAAACAACAACAAAACTAAAAACCCTAGAGTTAATTCTGTTTCACAAAGAGAGCTTTACTCTTGTAATAACATTCATTTTACTCAAAATGACCCTGGTACACAGTGAGGTTTTCTAGTGTGCCAAGCAAACAAAATGTCTTTGACACTTCAAATTGTGACTAAATGCTGCTACATGTATGACCAACATCTACAATCCAATCAATCTGTGTAATGTGATATTTTCAAATTGACCTGATCCACTTAATGCAGCCAGTATGGTTAAATACCAAAATGTTGCATCCTTACATGGAATGTAATGCAGAATATGCAACGCAACCATTTAAACACTTTTTTAGAATAAATAACCGGTCAGATATTTGTTTAAAAAGGTTCTGAAAAGGATCAGGTTAAGAATGTTAAGAAGAAAGCATTTATTAGAAAAAAAGACAAAATGTTAAATGTCTAAAGAAAAATAAACGGACAAAGCTTATTTTTTTCCCTAACTGAATCACACTCCCACACAGCCACACCTTCACTGCTTTGTCAAAGCACAATCCAGTGAAAAAGCAAATTTAAGAGCTGCTGAAGGTCCATGAATATTACTATGTGCAGATGGGTAACATAATTAGCAGGAAAATGATCAGTTCCTTGCACTTTACAACAATCAAAACTTTGCAAGAACACAAAGGGTCACTGACATATTTCTCATTTCACCCCACTCAGTATAGCTAGGAACAATGGAAGAGAAAATAAATAAAACATGCATAAAAAGCATGGCATTAAGCTCTCAGACTAGAATGAAGCCAATCTTACTTGTACAAACTAGGGTCCCAGGAGGGGTGGGGAAGTGTCAGGACAGGGGCAAGGGTATGGGAAGAACAAATGTGGACATACGGAGGGAAAACTCTAATTAGGATTCACTCAGATGGTCAGCACTGACACGTTCAGAGCAGCAGCAACTACTGCTCAAGTTAGACGACATTGAGAACAGACATTTCTAGGCACCACATGGACATGCTGGAGCAGTTTGTTGTTGGAACGCAACAAAATATGCAGTCTGAATGAAGAAATGCAACCTCTACTGTTTCTTTTTGATAGTAATAATAGTAAATTATTCATCATGCATAACAAACAAGGAGCTGGTTGTACATGTCCTCATGACATGGTAAATATTGAAGAACAACACTTTCTTCTTATTTCTTTTCTAAAACGTGTATAAAGGGAGCACATATGCAAACAGACACGTAATGAACCTTAGATTACAGCGCTTACAGTACCATATAATGTGTGCTAGCAACCTATGCAATAGTATAATTAGTAATTAAACGTTTGGAGTAATGTTCCCCTGCTTTCATCGATTGGATCAGTGTTTTACCTACTGCATCAGCTGTCACACTGGCTTGTTAGCTTGTTGGGTTAGCTCAGTGTAAGGATGGCTAACGGTCTGCAAACTGATCAGAGGAAGCAAAACGAATACTTACCGACTCAAACTGAGCCTGGTCATCTTCTGGGAGGTCACCGGTCTCGTACACGTCCGGCTCATTAAAGGCCTGTCGGAACAGCGAAGTAAACAATACATAGGATCAGACATCCCGTTTATTATCGTTAAGCCTGGACAACGCCCCGGTCCATTCAACAACACGTAGCATTATTTAGTTATCATTGCTTTCTGGTTGATTTAACGCATCACAGTACTGGATTAGTTGACAACTAGAAAGAAACATTTATGACTGTGTAAGAATTGCAAATTAAAGAACAGCTGGGTCATCTACAGAGCCGTTAGCTAGCCTGGCTATCGTAGCTTGGAGGTAGCACTCTAGCTAATCTGTCTGCTAGCATTGGCTACTTACAATTCCGGGCAGGTTTGCGTATTTGGGATCAGCCATTCTCGGCGGAAAAACAAGTGTTTGAGCAGCGACTCGCAACAAAATATACACGTTCTTAAAATGCGCAAACTCTCGACAGACCGATAGGAAACAAAAGCTAGCGATACATGAGCCAGCAGAGTCTCAACCGGTGGAGTCTTCCAGGCTAGTGATGTGGTCACTAGCTTGACGTGACAGCGTGTACGTTGAATTTACTGCAAGGCAAGACAAGTGGGCGGAGCTGTATAGGCTAAATACACGTGAAGCAAATTAACGGGATATCAGTGTGAGCAAAACAAACGTTTCCGCGTAAGGTACGCATGCGTTAAATTTGACTGATACAATTCAACAGTCACAGTCACGGTTTTACCGTTTAGCATCACTTTGCTCGAGTTTACATCAAATAATAATGCATTATACTAAATTTGATAAATATTCAGATTCAGCAACTAAAGCGTTTAGTATTTTTATTTTCAGACGGCACGTGATTAAGTAAACAGTCCATGGTTGAGTTCAAAGTCACCACACAGTGGCGCCAAAGACACAGCCATAACATCTTAATCTTAATGGAGCAAAGATGGTCGATTCAGATGATGATTCACTCTGAGGAGGAAACTGCCCAGTACAACTAAAGTACTTAAGTATTACAGCAGATCAAGGCAGAGCTAAAGTACAGTATGAATCAGAAAAACTGCAGTATTCCCCCAGATTCCATGTAACGTTGTACTTGAAATTAGTTAATTCTAAATTTATGCTGGACAAAATAGATATATACATAGTTTAGCTATTGTTATGGTGCTGTTTTTTATTAACTACAGAAAACAGCAAAAACATTCAAACATCTGTTATCACATCTTTATTGTACACATTTTCCATCGCTATGACACATTTTAAAATGAACATTGTTTTTTTATTTACAAGGTCTGACCAATACCAGAATGTGGTTTTGTTCATGCACGTACTACATTTCTCTCTTGAACCTCTTTAATGTTAGGAAAGCGTAAACATAACACCTCTTTGCAAACTTGGAGAAGATGTTGAAAGTCCAAGACTGATAAAGACATGCATGCAAAAGATTCAACATTATTATTGAATTTATTTATTTTTCTTTCCTGGATTGTGGGCTTAATGATTAGTTATGCAAACAACCAATAGACTCGTATGTTACTTAAAATCAGGATATTGTTGACTGTTATTTATTTTGGAGATTTTTGTATACATATACCTCGAGTGTTAGCGTGCGTCAAGGGGGAGAATGTGTGAAAGAATATATGAGTCCGTTGGTTTTCCCCTGACTACCCAGGCATGCAAAACAGCATTACCATGGCGACCAGTTTGCTGCAGGCATGAAACATGGATGCTCTGCTAAAAACCCCACGGCTCACCTGAAGCATCCCATCAGACGCTCTATGGACTCACCCCTCAGCCTTTGCGCCAGTTATTGGAACTTTCATTAAAGGCAACCAAAGCAGTGCGACGGTTGCAGCAATAAAGGGCAGAGTTGGAGCTCGTCTACTGGCTCCTCGGTCCCTCTGCTCAGTGGTGCTGATGAGAGACGCTCCTTCGCCACGCCCCGCCTCCAGTGAGAGAGCAGGGGATGACAGCGATGCAAGGCGTGCTTCCGAGGAGCCTGCAGCCTATCCAGACGCCGCCGACCGGACCAGTGTGGACTAGAGATTACTCCCGGGCTACAACTCACGGCTCAGCTCGGAGTTCGCTTTGGGGACATTTTAAACAGGAGTCGCTCCAAAACGAGATTTCTTTTGTTTTTTTGTTTTGCATTTGTTTGATTGATTTGGCCGTAGTCGCTCCCAAAGTAGTAGTAGTACGTTCGTCCAAATGTTTCTCCAGCCAGTGAAGTCCTCATAACCGGTGGTTTTACCGCGCTGGTTTTACTGGGAAACGTTGCACGGGGAATATTTTACTCACATTCATCTTCTTCAACGTCTTCGTCCAATTTTCTCCCCCCCCCCCCCCCACAATGGCTGATGCGAACGCGGAATGCAATATCAAGGTGTTGTGTCGATTCCGTCCATTAAACCAGTCCGAAATCATCCGAGGAGATAAGTTCATCCCAATATTTCAAGGAGAAGACACAGTCATCCTCGGGGTAAGTTATTTCCGACGATCCCTTTCCTTTCCTCCTCCCTTCACCTTTCCACGCAGACCGCTAACACCGTGGGCTCGCACTTATCATCCCGCACACACGCCAAACACCGGCCAGACACGACCGGGGGCTTAAAGGCTTCTGACGGACCGGCCAAGTGGCTCCAATATCAATATTCCGATCAGCATGTTGCGTCAGTCAGGCGCGTGCCGCCGCCGCTAAAAGGCAGCGGGGCTGTTGTGTGGGCTCAGCTTTGTAGAGAAGATCCACACGAACAAGCATTCAGTGTCATTCTGAATGATTTGCCAGCATCAGACCAATGAAGCCCTGAGCCCGAGCTTTGCTGTATTAAAATAAAGAACTTAACAACTCATGATTTGAACCCCACCTTTGTGATCCCTCACTGGGCTCGTTCTCTATTGAGCTGATGGATTTTTGCTGGATTATCAGTCAGAGAAATTATGCAGCATTGATTGATGCTGTTGCCGTTAATGTGTGTGACTGATGCTGTAAATCTAACGGCAGTCATAATTATTCCGTGCCGGTTTGTTTCTGTTCCGTAATGGGATTGTGGCTGACGACTGTCGCCGAATAGAGATGAATGAAGGCAAACCTGAGTTTTTCTTTTCTCTTCTTTCTTTGCACATACAATTTAGCAAAGTTAATGGTGCACGGGAGCAAGATTGGAGTCCTCTAAATGCAAATAGTCCCATTGTGCAAATGTAAAGCATCTGGGCCGAGGCCAGCACAGCAGCAAGATAAACCCACACCCATTTGTCTTCCACATGATTTAGCACCAGCAGCCTGAATGGTCATTATCATGTTATTCTCCTGCTGTCTGAGGAGGGCAGCTCGACATCACAGCGGCTTGACGGGGTCCATTGCTGCATCTGTCACGTCGGGCGCTTTTGGAGGCGGCCGTCGCTCCTCTGGATGGCGCCGTCCGCGCGACGCCCCGCCGTCGCCGTGCAAAAGTCTGACACAATATTTGGAATCACTTTGTTAAATTATTGATTCGAAGCCAGCGCCTGCTCGCTATGATGCATCAGAGGCCGGGGATGCATGGTTCGTATCAGCCCACAGATGATGACAGTTGGGAGCAGCGTGTGTGCGGGTGAATTACCCAATTAAGGGAACTGTTATCTGTCACTGCGGAAAAAAAACTACCAGCACTTTCTATGTGGCAGCAGGAGCCTTCGAACCTGATTGTGTGTATGAACAGAAGCATGCCGCTTTTTTAGCTTTGTCAGTGTAATTACTTTGGACGCCTGCAGGAAGTGAGTGGTTTTTTTTTTAGGAGTGGGTTTTTTCCCCCTTCTGTCGGAGGCCTGGAAAACCCTCAGAGGAGTCAGTGATTTGAAATGCTGCAGCAGTCAGATTGGATCAGGATTTAAAACATCCGTCTGGCAGGCATGTAGGGACGCTGCAGCGTCGCCGTAGTGACATCTAAGCACTCACATTCCAGTTGATAAAAACAATTGGCATCTGGGCCGCGCTGATGGGCCCACATTCGTCGGCCGCAGGAAGCCTCCTTCCAGACGTGGTTGACTGACAGAGGCAGTGATGTGAGCTGTGTGGTGATGGCGGTGGCGCGAGGGGGGGCTTTGAGAGATTAAAGATGGTTGTGTGTTGGTGTGTTGGTGTGTTTGTGTTGGTGTTGGTGTGCTGAGACGCAGTCCGGCTGCATGTGTGTGGTTTTTCTTTTCTGCACATCATCTCTTCTGACTTTTCAGTGAGGTTTGGTCCTTCATCTAAACGTGAAAGAAGCGTAATCAAAATAAGCACTAGTTGATGTTTGTCCTCACAACATTCACATCACATCAGCTTAATCTCTTTGTGAAGCTGCCAGTGAAACGTGTGCTCAGACACTTGCACTCGCTGGAGGTTGACTTTATGACCGTTCATATGATTTGCTCTGCGCCGACTCCTGAGGGAAATATCTGAGTCTTTAGCCACTAAAATCCTCCTTTGTGGTCACCCAACAGATAATTTTCTGTGGTGTTTTCTTACAACAAGACGCCTGAAGTGGCTGGAAGGAGCGATAGGAACCAATAAAACCAATGCACTAAATGATGCTGGGGAGAACAGAGATACAGCGTACCCCAGCATGGTGGATGTCTTATATAAAATATGAATCTGTGCAGCCTTGGCCTCAAACTGTTCAGAATTCTACTGTCACTTGAACTTGGATTTAGCATTTCACACTAAAAACCGGAGGAAGCATCAACTTGAGCTTTGGGGACTCGCTAGACCTCCTGTGCTTCATTTATTCGACATCAGTATTGATCAATCAGGGCCAGTTCTGGAGCAGAAGCCAAACAGTAGTGCAGCAAGCAGTTAAAAATCAATGTCGCGAATGCTGGAGGACATCCCTGAAATGTTCGCTCACAAAAGTCATTGATTCGTGTTGTTGTTGCAAATCCAGAAATGAGTGGGCGCGAGTCCGTGCGGTTGCTCTGACGCCGGCGGCTCCGTCTCCACCTGTGACCTGCGTGAAACCACGTGGCTGTTATGACGGCTTCCTCCACCGCGCGCGCTCCTCCAGCCCCCGGGGCCCCACAGTAATAGCCCCCCCCTCCGCCCCACGGGCCCCAGAGCTCGCTCTGTGTTGTCTCCACAGCCGATCGACATATTCTCCAGCGTCCTCTTGCTAATCTCCCGGCGACAGAGGACCGGCCGCGATAAATCAGGCTTCGGATGTGGTTCTGTGAATAAAAAAAACACAATCACGACTGCATCACATGCAGCAAATCCCATCATGGGCTGCTTGAGGCGATGACGTATAGATATGATCTGCTGGAATCGTACGCTCTCTCCAGAGGATGGAACTGTATGGATATCATGGCAGTGGCAGGATGTGATTAAAAGGTGGAGTCTGCATAATATTTCTCTGAACCTGCAGCGGTTCAGCATCGCGTTCGTCCAAAAATCAAATGTCTTCTGGGCTCATTCATGTGCTGTTGGTTGGAACGCGTGCCATTATTTTTAGCCACACTCCAGCTGAGTTTAACTTAAGGGGGTAAGGGAGCATGACATAACTTGTTAACGCAGATTATTAGATGCATCTCTGCTTCCGTGCAAAACTATTTTAAGCGGGCAAAAGCTGAAAATCTGCTCGGAGGATTTGTTTTGCGCCGTCTCTTCAGCTCTGTTTCATCACGGGCCGTTGCGTCCGTCCACGATTAGAAGGTACATTTTAATGAGGCAGCTTTGGACCCGAATTCAAAAACAAAAAAGGCAAGTCCCTTTTTTCATGTTATGCAAACAGTCCGTTATTACCCTGTCACAGTCAGTCCTCGGGCTGCGAGTCGATTATAGTTTAAGAGCTCATTATATCGCGTGGGTGACCTCTGCACTGACCTCCCGGTCGTCGTCACGGGCAGCAATTAGGTTTTGTTGTGTTTTGTTACTGTGGATGGCGAGAGGCGGTGAGGAGGATCAAGTGCGTCCTTCCACCCGCATTAATAAACTCAAAATGAAATGTGTGCATTAAGGAACTATTGATTTTCTATTTTCCGCCGCAGGTTTTTACCGTGGATCCTCCTCCTCCCTTGCGTGTTTACAAGTCCTCCACACAAACTGAGCGATGGAAGCTTGAAATATACCTTGCCTACATTTTAGGGAGAATAGAGGATTAGAGCAGCTTTGGCAAATGGACTAAATGTTGCACTAAACCTCTCCATTGTTATTTGCGCTCCGCTCTCTTCAGAAGGCGACAGTCGCAAAAGAGATTCGTGTAAATGAATTCTGCAGGAAACAGAAATCGGTGACTTGACGGGAATCGGCACTACTTTGCTTCCGACGCGTCCGTCTGGCTTTTGACTGCAGCTCCTCCCGTCACGCGGTCCAGCGCTCATCGTCTCAACCTCCCTCCATTTGTGTATCGGGTGCTGAAGTGGACGTGAAGTCTCCGCCTGTCTCGCACCTTTAGGCATTTATAGTTTCCTGGCCCTGCGTGTCCTCAACAATGCTCTGCTACGGCCTGAACTGAGTCAGAACTGGAGGCGCCGCTGCTCTGACTCCATGCGTCCCGTCCAATTAGGCAGCGTGATGGGATCGGATGCTAGGATCCGCTCGTGTTCCCCAGCGGACGCAAGCCGCTGCCATTCCGGCCCCTCGTCCTCTCTGCCGCTCCCTCATTTCCCCCCACTCCTCCAATCTCCCCCTTATTCGCGGTAGTTTTCGCCGTCTGCACTTCGTGAGGTAATGATTCTGCCACTTATTGCCTCCTGACTCAGCAGCTGCTTTTTTTTGGGGGGGGGACGCTCAGTCTCCTCTCCCGTCTAATTAAGTTCAGCGGAGGCTTCCAGCCAGTTTTAATGGCGTCAAGGGGGAAAAGCTCTGTCAGTCACTAGCTTGAATCCAGCCACTCAGTGAGTTTTACTCCGCACAACAAAGGACGACAGGTTGAGGAGGTAAAGCACGTGGAACGGACTTTATTTTAAGAAAGAAATCAACACACGGTGCCGATTTGAGCATATGGCTGCTTTAAACCCAAGTGGAACTAATCTGTCTACCCAGCACTCACACCAATAAGGCCCGTCACATATTACCGTTAAACTGACACCAATGCAGACAGCAGCCGTGCTAAGCAGGATATTAGCTGCCGTCTTCTTCGGCTCCTGTTTATTTTTACGCCGCGTGCACGCGTGACAAGGTTAGATAAGCTCGCGCCAGTTCGTCAACGCGCCCCCCCCCCCCCCCGGTGACAGAACCGGGCTGTGACGACCGGGCCTCGCGGCTCCAGGCGGTGTTAAAACAGCATCCTCCGCTCATTAGCCGCGACGCTGGCCGGGGCCGACCTGCCTCGCGCACGCACGCGCGCACGCGCGCGCTCGCGCCAGCACCCCGGGAGAGACGGCGCGTGGCTGCCCTCTGCGACGCCGCGACTTGCGTTCCCATCAATTAATCACGGTTCACCCGGCGGAGCGTCCGCCGCGGGTCACCGCCTTTGTCGTTTCTCAGCGGAGTCGTGTTTTCAAACAGCTCTTCCTTTGGCGCGCCCTACTGAGGTTAATCTATTTTACCTTTTCATTTTTAAGTTTTTTTTTTGGACAACATTACATAAGAGACTTGGAGAACACCGATTTCCAGCTCATTTTAATCTCACCGCGGCCCAGACTTCTCCTCCCGCCGCAGCGGCCGCTTTGTGCTTCTCACCGGGCGCACTGATAATCACCACCAGCCCACTTTTACTGCGTTCACTTCATCTCATCCAAATCCGCGGGTTTTTAATTAATTCCATTGCATGCAGCACCTTACGTCGTTCGCCATTTATTGCCGAGGGCTTTTCATTTTCCAAATTACCTCGCCGAGCATCTCCGTAACATATTGTTGATTCTTGCTGCATATTAAAAACGCTGCTTGCTACTAAATCCAGCCAGTTAGTCTTTTAGCTTAATTGGGTTTGTAAATTGCCACCAGTGCATAGCATAGTGTAGCTTAGCTGCTATGTTTCTCCAGGTTCATCCGTGTTACTTGTCTGTGCTGTGATTTATTATTTATTCTCTGCCACTTGATGCTAATGGTGCAGCTCAACAGTGTCGAGCTCCCGGGTTCTGATTTGATGGGAACTGTGGAACAGGTCCAACATCAGGCCTCAGATGCCTGGCAGGGTCTTTGCTGGATCACAGGGGCCCTACACTTACAGTGTGTTCGCTTTGCTATCTATTTATCTGTGATCTACATTTGCTACTTGGACCAAAAAGCTAAATAATAGGCTTTTGCTGCACTTCTGTTGATTGTCTAGTGATCTTGAATCAGAGCAATCGTTCTTCCTGTCAATCAGTCCAGTTTGAATACTGGATGATTTCTCCACTGGTACAGAGCAGCCGTTACCATGGCGTCACTCATGAAACAAAATGGTGCTGGTTCTGGACTCATAATGGTTCTTAAAAAACAGAAAAGGTTCACATTCAGATGAAATTACACTTCATCTAATTGAATGCATACCTGTTCCCTGAGTGTTGATTGGATTACTTCCCGTTCAGTAGCGCTGAGGCGGTGCTTTGCGGCGTTTGCCGTCTGATGACAGGGCTTCTTCGGGGGGAAGCGCTTCACGTCTCTTCCGACCGTACGCCGTGCGGGAGCCGGCGGAGACAAAGCTGCTGTCAGGCCGAATCTTTTATCCCGTGCGAATTAATTTCGTCTGGCTTTACGCACACACGGGTTCTGCTGAGAGCAGGTGGTTGTCGACCGCAGTGAGGACGACGGCTGCAGCTCCGCCAGACTTCCGATATTTCCTTTGACATCCCATGTTCCCTGAGAGGCGAGCGCTAATAGCTGGGCTTTCAGACTCCGACGCGGATCGTGATCAAAGCTTTTAACTTCAAACCGAGGTTGATGATCCTAGTTTACGTTAAACAAATACCTTCCTTCAATTCAATATCACCTTTACATCAGTAATGTAAATGACTGAAAGGCACTTTCACTGTAGGTCGGCGGCATTGCAGGAAAGCACTGGGGCAGTTCTAGTGTCACATAATGATGTGTCTTCACCATCACAGAGTGTGAAGCGTTTTCATCTCTTCTCGCTCCTTCACACCTACTTTCCTCTCTTGCTTCTGTCTGCAGTGACTGTGTTGCCACTCTGTTGAGACTGGAAATCATTTCCTATGTCTGTCTCTGAACTCTGACTCCTCTCCACTCTAATGAGTCAGTGGCCGGTATCATTTGCCATGGAGGGATGTAAGCGGTGACGTGATGAATGAAGCTGAAGCCGGGGTCAGACTGGAGGCGCTGGTAGATGTGATACCTGCGGTACCTTTGAACAGCTGGCTGATTCCAGATGTGCTGCGCTAACCAGCACCACTGTGTTTCCAGTCCTATTATCTAACTTCAGGGGGGTCATTTAATGTATTTATGCTCCTTGTGCTCATGCCGGTTTTTTTAAGTAAAAATTGCACCATTTAAATGCTGTTTCAAAGGTCAAAAACGAATTTGGAACAACCAGCACCTTGAATCATGAACTACCGGATCCAAACTAAACATAAATTAGGAAGATGGAGCTCACAGATAGGGGGAAATAAAAATGGCTTTCCTCCTTTCTGTCTGAGCCTGTAACTTTTTCTGTCTTCGTAACTAGTTCATGCTGTGATGTTTGCGTCCGTCACTCTTTCTTGTTCTCTCTTCGCTCCGTTCACTGTCATCAGCTGGATCCAGATGCGTCTGTTCATCTTTGATGCTGCTCCTGTTTTCTGGTCTTCAAACCCGGCCTTCTCTTCCCTCTGTTCTCCCCTCCTCGGTCCTGTTTCCCCCACTCACCCTGATAAATTATGCAGCGTATTTCACTTTGATGCGGGACTAATTGCTCCACTTCTACGTGCGGATCTTTAACAAGCCAGGAAAAACAAGACACATTTTTAGGAAAAGTGTTAACAATGTAACGTCATGTGGCAAACTTCGGTTCCCTGAGCTAATGATTAAGTAAAAGAGCTACAAAAAACTGCTGTAATTAGTACAAAATAGCTGCAAGAGAACGTTGAAACAAACCACCACCAGTGGATGTTGACAGCCAGTCTTCACTACTGTACATTTGAGGCACTTTGCCCTCCAGGCACCGCGCTCGTTGACTCCACTCAGACTTGTCAGCGGAGTGAATTAGGAAATACAGCAATGTTTAGGGATATTGTCGGCTGGAGCCGCTGCGGGCGTGCGGGGCGTTCTGGTGTCCAGATAGCCGCTAACGATGCTGTTATCTGCAGCTGAAAGCCTGATTAGCCTGACGGATGCAGCAAACATTGCCAGGCTCTCTTTAGCCGGACTAACTCAGCGTGCACGGATCTGTGTGTGGGGAGGAAGGGGAGTGGATCCGTTTGTTGGCTACGCTGATGCGGAGACTTAGAGACCTTCGTTTCCCCGCTGTGCCCTCAGCTGAACTCACCGCCACCAAACAGTGAGTCAGGCCAGCATTGTGTGTGGGAGGTGGGGAAGTCACGCTTAATCTCCGCATCTTCTCATCCGGCTCTGCCTCTAAAATGTTTTGCTGTATTGCCGGTGGTCAGTAGGAGGAATTTGGTTTGAAGCTCGACTGATGATGATGATGATGAAGGATGTCACAAGTCTTAACAGTCCCTAAATAGGAGCAGTAGGTGTGTTTAACTTGAAGCATGTCAGGCCTGTGGTGGTTCTGTGGTGGCCTGTTTGTGTGGACACAGTTACTGCAGTTTTCCCGTGGCCTCAGCGAAACGACCAAGGCATTTGTAATCTGTTCCGACACTTAAAAACAAGCCGTCTTTGCATTTTTCCGACACGTGACCTTTTAGGGCCGCGTGAATAATACACACACAGCACGTCCGAAGCAGCTGTGGATGCAGCGTGCGATAATTATAGGGCACGAGGTGGATGATGGGAATAGGCCAACAAAGTGTGTGACGCTATTTGTGTGTGAAAGTCTATAAACATGGATTATGGAGTTGAGAGTGTGAAACCGGCACCGGCCGAATGTTCTGATCGGTCAAGCGGTGAGAAACGCCCTGTTGTGTTGTCTGTCTTGCGTCATGCGATGCGTGTGTGCGTTCACACCAGAGCGGAGGCTGTGCGTCCGTGAGGCCCAAACCCTGATCCGGGCCCGTCCGCTGCCCGGCGCGGCGACCCCTGTCCACGGCCGGCTCCCCCATCTCACTCCAGCAGCTCTCTCTCTCTCCTTGTTAACCACCTCCCCCGCCTGCACTTGATTTCCTCTCCTTATGCGCTCTCCGCCTCTTGTCTCACGTTTTCCCCCGTCTTGATTGTGCTTCGCCCTCTGTTTCATCAAGTCATCGCTCTCATCCCTTCTCCTCCTCTGCTGCGCTGCCTCTCTGCCGTATTGGTGTTGTTTGGCCCTGCTCGGGAATTTTCAGCTCCTGCCCACCGACGAGGATTCTCACAGTTTCTGTTGATTGCTGCGGTTTTTAACTCCCCCTGTCCCTCTCTGGTTGTTTCGCTCTCTCTGTGCAGATTGTAGGCTGGACGGAGCACGATCGCTCTCTCTGTGCCAGATTGTAGGCTGGACGGAGCACGTGGGTTGTTTGACACTGCACACAAAGCTATGAAAAATGACCACATGTACAAATATAATTGGATGTATTATTTGCACACACACACACACACACACACACACACACACACACACACACACACACACACACACACACACACACACACACACACTGTACACGCACGTAATTGAGAAAGCAGCTGTTAAACAGACAAGGAGCCGGTGTTTCTGTACGTGGCTGCACCGATAGGTCAGAGAGATGGACACGCAGGCAGGAAGCTACATTCATGCCATTATCACATTCATGCAGCACGGGAGCCGATGAGTTCTGTACCGGTGGAGGCAGCGGAACTAATGATCGGCAAAGAGCTGCTTCATGCGACATGAATGCATTCGATCACACAGAGCACACGACTTCGCCGGGCTTTTAGTCGCCCCTGAACAGTTGTGGCTGAGAACTTGTCTGCTTTTGGTCAAATCCACAGCAAAACGGTTCAGTCTCTTTGGGAAGCGAAGGGAAACGTCTCCGGGTTCTGTCATTAAGCAATTACGTTATGCAAGGTGGGAGGTGGGTGTGGAAACGTTCCCTTGTGTCTCACGCTGCAGCTCCTGGGAGCGGCACAGTGTGCGTTTGTCTTGAGCTCCATTGGATTTTATTTATAAAGCAGGTCTCAACACGAGGGCTGAATGGCAAACGAAGAGCATCCCTCGACAGACTGAGAAACAGAGGCTCATCCCATCTCTGCACATCTACAGTACTCACACCAGCCTCGGAATGTTGACTCAGGCTGGAGAGATCACGAAGCTGCACTTTCTCAAGCTTCTTCTCCTCCATGCGGACGATTTTACTGCTACTCTGTATGAACTATACGCCGAGGCCTTTGAGCGCAAGAGCTGCCGGGCAGAATGATAAACCATGGCAACGCCGCCGCGAGCAACAGAGAAATAAAGTCAGCCAAGTAATAACTTGTTAAGTGGTTTGAGAAGTCCAATAAAACATGGGTACTCCCCAAGCGAACACATTTAGTTGGTCAAAATAGCGGTAAAAGCAGAATCAGGCCTCAGGTATTTGACAGATTTATAATGTAAAATGGTTGTTATAGAATCACTGGAGCCTGTGTAGCTGCTGAGACACCGACCGTCGGCCTCCGGTCCTAATAACGGGTTCACGGCAGCAGCAGCAGCTACAGAACCGGACTCCACTGTGGTGAAGCTGCATTTGAATCCATAGATTATTTGCTCACACGTGCTTGTTAATTTATTCCGACGCACGCGGCGGCTGAAGGAACAACATGCGGCGGAACCGCACTCGCGTTTCTGCTCCGCAGCTCGACAGAGCGAGCTGCACTTGTTTCGTGCTGCTGTCAGACAAAAAGCACATTGTTAAAATTGAATGCGACTTGAAAAGCAGCTTAATGGATAGAAACCGACTCACGGAGGCCTGGGGAGGAGCCGTCCACGCCGCTGAGAGACGCGCCGTCGCGTCTGTTGTCACGTTTAGGGTTTGAAAGCATACGCTGTAACACTTAGAGGTTCAGAGGCTGGTGATGCAGCTTAATCACAGCAAACGGCAGAGACACACACACACACTGACTCAAATGGATTTTTCCTTATTGTGGACGATGTAAGAGTAAAACGCAGAAGCATGTCGATTGATTGGTTCTCAGGACCAGTCAATCATTGCAAGTTGCTTTGACCCTCTGTTCTGGTGTATTTCTGTGGGGGGTTTGTGTGTTCTCACTGTGTCTGGGTGAGTTTTCCAAACATGTGCAAGATGAATATAGTCTCTTAATTGCGTGTGAGTGTGTGTGTGTGTACATGTGTGGCCTTGTGATGGACTGGACTCCTGTCCTGTGTAAGCCCCGCCTCCCTCCTGATTGACAGCTGGGACAACCTCCCGTACGTCTGCAACCCTTGTGAGGAATAAGCAATAGAAGACTGCGAGTGAGCGCGGATGTGTTAGATCACATATTTTTGTGGGAATCCGTATAAATAATATTTTTCAACACCTGCCACTTTCACTTTATGTTAAGAACCTTATGTTTTTATGAAACATAGTTCACTGCACATATCTTCCCTTCTAAAAGTGACTGGAGTTTTATTTTAGGACTCGCAGAGTCACTTTTTTATGTTTAATCATGGGTCAGGACTCAGTGTTCGGTCCTCTTTGCCTTTTATAAGTTTGGCCTGAACCGAAATTGTGTATTTGACGATGATTTACAATTTAAAAAATGAGTCCCAGTGGGAAATAGCTCTGCCTTGTTACAGCTGCTCTCTTTTCAGAATGGAAGGAAAATGTGTGGAAAAATCCACAAATGACTCATTGAGAACAAGAAATACAACTAAAGATGGGGCAGTAATTGTCAGGGTCAGGATGTACCGTAGCGCCGAGAGCGGCGGGGACGTAAATAATGACATGAATAATGTTAATGGCGGCAGCGTAGTGGAGGGAACGCTGGAATGACCGCTGGGAAGCGAACGCATCGATCAGCGTCTGGCCGGACGTGCACGCGTGCAGTGGGTGGGAGGCGTCGGGAGCCTCCTCCTCTCAGCGTGGACGCGACCCCGGGGCCGAGCATGCTGGGTAATTACATTAACTTTGGTATCAGTCACAGGGACGCCTGCAACATGCAGCATGAGCCCATCGGCCTGTGGTGAAAGAACGAGGTGCAGCTTGATGTGGTGCAGTTCTATACGACTGCTGATTCTCCAACTTTGTAGACGTTCATCTCTCTCTAACTTTGCTTTTATTTAATTTCTTTTAGATTTTTGTGCTTTTCCTGATGTTGGATTTATTATCTACCTTTGATACTGGTTGTTTTGCCCTCCAGTGGTTTTCTGGCCGTGGATTTTACCTTTACCTTAACATTCTCTTTGCTTCTGGCTTACATGCAGATCCTTTTAAATATGAACCTGATGAAACAAAGGCAATGCCAATTAAAACTGAATATTTAGTGACATTTCCTAAACAACTCCTGTACAATTAGTCCAATTAGCAGTCGGACATGTTCTACTAAGGAGGAGACTGATCTCACTTCATCGTCATCAGAATTTGGCTGATGTGGGACTAAATATGTCTGACAGCATGCTTCATTGACTCTCTGGGTGTGAGTGATGCTGCTGATGAATTCGCTGTTACACTGGAAGGCCAGTGTGTTGAATCAGCACCTCTCTCTCTGGCTGCGTTGCTCTAATATCCCGCCGGCTGAGGAGCCGCCTGCTGGACGGACTTCCCGCTGCCGGCGGTCGCTCGTCTGCTTCCTCCCACCCTCCCCGGTGTCTCTCCCCTCCGTCTCACTCCTGCACTCCATTTCTTCTGCCTACTCCATCGCTTCACACTTGACGTGCTTCAACGCTGCCTTTAATGGCTTCAGCCCAGTTGTGGCCTCTCTTGGGGTTGCAAAGCCTTTTGGCCCAAGACTTCATGCTGAGCTGCACTGATTCAAAACACCCCCTGGCTCTCAGCGCCGAACACATACTGCATGTATACTGTAGCACTCTGAGGGAGACAGCTGGCTCTCTTAACATGATATAGAGTGTGCACTGCTATTAAGGCTCAATAGACCCAGATGGACTCAGTGTCCATAAAGCATGTTGGTTGTGCATTAAGGAAATATTGATGTGGCTCTTTTTTTGCAGCGTGGCTCAACATGATGTTTTAATAATAAACATAATGTGCAAAACACACACACACACACACACTGATCCGCTCGCCGCGTCGCTGACTGTGTTCGTCTCCACAGGGGAAGGCGTACGCGTTTGACCAGGTGTTCCCCACCAACGCCACGCAGGAGCAGGTCTACAGCTCCTGCGCCAAGCAGATTGTCAGAGGTGAGTGGAGACAACAGCTCGTGTGAGGCAGGAAGAGAAAAAATGAGCCGGATGCCAATTCACCTTGAATTTACATATCGCTGGCTGCTGTTCCCGTTGACCTACGGTATAAAAACACTTTTCACAGGAGGACAGTCCCCCTTGGGAGAGTCAGATGTTCTCTTCTTTGCGCCTCCTGCCTTTTATTTTGCTCCATTCACTTCTCAACTTTCCGCCATCTTCAAAGCAGAATGGAACTCCATTAAACTCTCAGCAAGACAAAGAGACTGACATGGTGGGAGAGGATACTTGTGTGAGTGAGATTACTACTGTATGCAGGCAGAGGAAGACAAAGCAGGCCAGATGAGTCATGACCTGTGTGGCTGGAGCAGTCCAAGCTTTGGAGCTGCAGGAAAGTGAGGGAGTGAATGGAGAAGTGGGATTTGTAAACGTGTCAGCGCGGTGGTCGGGGAGGAGACCCTGCTCTCCGCCCCGGTCTCTCCCGCTGTCTCTTCCTGTTTCTGTCTCTGCATCTCATCTCACGCTGTTTTTATTCCAGACACATTCTTTATTCATTTTTTCTCGCACACGTCCGCCTCCCTGTTCTGCTCTCAGCGTGACCGGCGTAGAAGCAGGAAGGCATCTCGCTGAGCTGCCAGAGTGAAAGCAGCCCAGGAGATGATGGGGAGGGGGGGGGGGGGTGCTCATGGCTTCGGCTGAGAGCCTTTGTGATTAGTCTGTGGTCAGCTGACCCGCGGCAGCCGGACTTTCAGGGTGTTATGTTTTCCTTTTATCCCTGTTTGACTTTTACCGCAGGGGGTTTATTAGACTGTGCTGCCAATATGACATGCAGCAGCGGGCTGCTTTATGACCTCCTCTAGTAGTGGCTGCAGTGGAACCCCCCCCCACCACCACCACCACCAGAGTAACCTATCAACACCTGGCGCGTGTGACTCCAGTGTTGTTTATTGCACAGCGCACCATTGGGCACCAAATCAAGCTAAACCACCACACACTTGTGTGTGGACGCAGCTTCATGAAGCTTGGACGATCTGTCCTCGGAGCAGAGGTGGGACACGTCGGGAGTTTCTAACACTCCTTTGCTTTTCCCCGCGTTTCAGATGTGCTGGGTGGATACAACGGGACCATCTTTGCCTATGGGCAGACGTCCTCAGGAAAGACACACACCATGGAGGTACTGTACTGCTAAATAATTCACGAGGCACACATGGATGCACCCACGTTCTTCCCCGTATTTGTTTTCGTGGCGCATCTTCTCCTCCGCTCTCGCTGATGGTACAGTATCCACAACCGCCGCCGTCATCACTTTCGCTCCCTCGTTTTCAGGCTTGTGTGGAAACTAACAGGCGTTTTCATTTTAACTCAACGCCCCCTCCGCTTCCCTTTATTCTAGCTTTCATGTCCTGCTCGTGTCTCTTTCCTCCATGCAGGGGAACCTTCACGACCCCCAGGGAATGGGGATCATACCCAGGATAGCCGAGGACATATTCGAACACATATTTGCCATGGACGAGAACCTAGAATTCCACATAAAGGTTGGTCTCCGTTCACAGGCGCTTCTGTACAGGGGCTGGACAGTACATGCACGTTCAGCCTGAGCCTGTGATGTAATCCTCACATGGACGGGCTGAGTGGAATCAGCCGAGCATCAATAAATCATGATATATAAACCATGGTAATCCTGCAATATTTGTTGTGCTTGTTTCCTTTTACGCCGCAGTCTTATAATAGAGGATAATTCTTTGCCAGGCCTATAGGAGAACAGATTACTGCAGCATCATTTGGCTTGTACAGCATCCAGCATCTCTTGTTCATCTGCAGGCTATTTCTCTGTATAGTGTCTGTCCCCCTTTTGTTTCCAGCATCAGCCCTTACATTGTCTTGTTCTGCTGCAGGTATCCTACTTTGAGATCTATTTGGATAAAATCCGGGACCTGCTCGATGGTAGGTTCACGAGCTGAAAACGCAATTTGTGCATTGCTGAGTGCTTCTGTCTGTCAGCGCCGCACCGGTGGGAGTCCAGCCCTCAGAGCTTCACCCATTGGGCGAATGAACTGGAGACTTACTGATGGCAGGATGTCTACTTGTTGAAATACTGCTTTTATTCCCCGTCAGATGAATGGCTTCTCATTGCCAGAATCATAATACGAGATTTGGGACGGTAGAAAATATGAATATGCTCAAAAGAGTCACCTTCAGTTATTACTTTGCAGCCTTGGCAATGGGCTTAACGAGCAGCGAGTCATTCGTCTGGTTTTTATGCATGTTAGGCTACAAACCTGCTTCGGTGACGCAGGATGTTGGGGTTTCTTAAGATGGGGCATCTTATAGCATTCAACAATGTACTGTGTTTTTATTTACTGCTGAGGTGAGGTAGAAATAAATATGAAGTGTAAATCATGGAGGTGCGCTTGGTTAGTATAAGTTATGAGAACAGCATGAAAACTCGAGGAGTTGGGATGAAACTGGATTGAGGAAGTAAACAGCCTGATGCCTTCCTTTAGACTGTAAAGCTTAGTGTTTTTGTTGTTATAGTCAATGAAGCCCTATGGCAGTTCATAGTCTTATCACAGAGATTTACAACCAGAGTAAAATGATGGAGAGGCCTGGACAGAGCGCTGTAGACAGCGTCCCTGTGATTACATCTTTAATGGAGCCCGAGACAGTGGTGAAAGCTCCCATCTGTATTCGGCCGAGTCCTCGGCGGCCGAGGAACATTTAAGCAACTAACAGAAAAAAAAGAGGCAACAACAAGTGAGATGAATCGAGGCACGACAGACAACAACACCCCACGGAGGCATCTGCAAAGAGGAAAGTCACTGCAGGGTGATGCAACATGCAAACACATGTACTGTGTGCGCGCACACGTAATCTGCAAGAAAAAAAACGCATCACACTCCGCTGAAATTTAATTAGAATCGACAAGAAAGGGCTTTCACATGTGAAATGACTAATGCAGGAATTTGGGCCAGTAAGTGGGTTTGCAGGAAAAAATATTTTCTAAATTGACATTAGATGCGGCTTTTGCATAACCTCTTTGTAAAAAAAAAAAAAAGAAAAAGAAAACATGAAAAATAGCATGAAAGAGCTGGAACCTTTTTTTTTACACAGCTGAATACGATCACAAATATCAAGGGACGCGCATGTTTACACGCATCCTAAATGACCTCTCTGTTTCCCCTCACCCCAGTGACAAAAACCAACCTGTCAGTGCATGAGGACAAATATAGAGTTCCGTATGTGAAGGTGAGTCATCTACCTGTTTGATGTGATTCACTTTGGCATCAAATGCTCATTTCTTTCCATCACGCAGTCCCAACAGCCGCATCGAAGGCTTGTGTTACGGGGGGGAAAACGATAAAAGAACCGTTTCAAATGTCGGGAGGTGTAGACAGCTGACATGTCACCTGTGACAGCACAGACGCTACAGGTGCATGACATTATGCGGCGCTTACCTTCCCCCAAGCGACCAACCTCCACGTTGTGTTTTATTACTTTAATCTGTCCTCGCAGGCCGCTTTTTATCGCCGTTTGGCAGAGCCGGTGTCTTAAAAACGCACTAACTCATTGCCATAGCTCACCCTCCGTGTATCATCCCTGCATAATGCGAATAGCTTTAAACAGAACAGTATGTTTCCTCCTTCGCGTGCTCCTCGGTGCATAAATGAATGGCGGCGTGTGTTTCTTCACTCAGGGCTGCACCGAGCGCTTCGTCACGAGCCCCGAGGAGGTGATGGACGTGATAGATGAAGGGAAGGCCAACCGCCACGTCGCCGTCACCAGTGAGTCAGCGTCGACCCAAATGACACAAAGGGGACACGTTGCTCAGCAGCTGTGTCCATAAGAGATAATGAATTGAATGGCAGTTTGAGCGAGGAGGCTGAATTAGTGTCTCCTCTCCCCTCGCTGCATCGTCCCTTCAGACATGAACGAGCACAGCTCGCGCAGCCACAGCATCTTCCTCATCAGCATCAAGCAGGAGAACGTGGAGACGGAGCAGAAGCTGAGCGGGAAGCTCTACCTGGTCGACCTCGCTGGCAGCGAGAAGGTGCGGGAGCGATGATAGCGCACAACAGCCTCCGTCCGAGCATCACGGGAGCAGACGAACGAGGGGCTTTTGGTTTGGAGTTGCTGATTGTCCATGAACGAGACAAAACCTTTTAGAAAAATTATCCCCTCGATAAAACGTTTGCTTTTGGTTAAAAAAGCTCCAAAAGTCACATTGAAGACTTCATCTTGCTTCTTTACGCCATCTGAGCATAACCTTTGGCTCCTACAGTTGATATTATTGATACAAAATACTACATAGAGTGGTGTGAGTGTAAAACTAATGCTGGTGGCTGCAGACTGTAATTAATAAATGCCGATTGCATCTTTAAGTCGTCTGGATGATCCCTGGGGTTGAAGGGGAAAAGGGTCTACAGCACCATAGAGTCTAATACAAAGTAATACTGGTTGAGTGGGAAACTGGTGCACGCTCTATATAAAGATGACCGACCTCTCAGAGGCTGCTGGTGTGTTTGTTATTTAGTTTATTTTTACTTAATGGTCTCTATGAGATCCACGTTTTGTTAAGACTAAAACAAATCAGTTAATTTCCATTAAACTGTGTTACATGACAGGACTCGTTGGCCTCCCTCCGTCTTCTGCTGCCGGAAATGAACTAATTCCTGGGATGTGTGTGTGTGCGTATTTGTGTCAGGTCAGTAAGACGGGTGCGGAGGGAGCGGTGCTGGATGAGGCCAAGAACATCAACAAGTCTCTGTCGGCCCTGGGGAACGTCATCTCGGCGCTGGCCGAAGGAACGGTGCGTGTTTGATCCGAACGCCCGGAGTTCAGTCCGAGCCGCGGTTCCAGCGCCTGAAACCGGAAGTCGAGGCAGAGCCTCCAGCCGCAACACGTGGACGGGCTCCAGCTCCGTGCTGGCATTCCGCGCCTCCTGCTGCAGCAGCGATGGGATCGCTCGCCCATAATCCCTCCCGCTGCAGCTGCCGTCTCAGTCCCCCGCTCCCCCACAATTCCACCCGCACGTTCAAATCCACTCCACTCACGCCCACGCCACCGTCCTCCCCGGCTCCATCATCCTAATTTGACAAATCGCTGCGTCTTATTATGTAACTACGAAGGCTTAGGGAAGTCCTCGTAAACCTGATGGAAACGCTCACGGACTAAATTCCTCACAGATCTGTCATCGGCCCGCTGCTATTTCTTTTTTTATTCAGTAATCAAGGACGCAGCCTTCATGAACGGGCTGACAGAGTACAGTACCGTAATATTGTGAATGGTGCCGCAGGAAACCTCTTGTGTCTTTGTCCTCTGCTATTGCTCACAACACGTATTTTTACCTATTGGAAATGTCGTTCAAGGCTCTTTTGGTCTTTTTTGCAGCTATTTTCTGAGGATCTCTCTCTCTCTGATCGCCTTTTCTCGTCTCTTCGTAGAAGTCCCACGTGCCGTACCGTGACAGCAAAATGACTCGCATCCTCCAGGACTCTCTGGGCGGGAACTGCCGCACCACCATGTTCATATGCTGCTCCCCCTCCAGCTACAACGACGCAGAGACCAAGTCCACCTTGATGTTCGGCCAGCGGTAACTGCGCGTCCGTTCTCGGCGTTGTTCTGCTCATATGGCGGGCCCCAAGGGTCACTAGAACGGCGTTTTTAAAACGCGTTTTGTCAGGTTGAGACGCGTCTCGTAACGCGTTTTGTCAGGTTGTGACGCGTCATGTCAGGTTGTGACGCGTCACGAGACGCGTCTCAACCTGACAAAACGCGTTACGAGACGCGTCTCAACCTGACAAAACGCGTTTTAAAAACGCCGTTCTTTTGACCCTCTTGGCTTGCCATAATATGCTCAAATGTGTTCGACTCACATACGTCGTCCACGCGCTGCTGCCTCCGTGTCGGCCCTTGAGGCCCCGCGCCGCTTTGGAGGCACGGTTTGAGTTGCGATGTAGCGTCTGATCATGATGGAAGTTGCTTTTGAGGCGTTTCCTCTCATCTTAAGCGCGCGCCGCGCTGCGCTCGTGAGTGAACATCCGGTTCGCTCGTTAGCGCGCCGCCGCTTTCGCTCACTGTCAAGTCAAAGAAAGTCACAGATGGGAAGACGCGCGTGGGGGGAAAGCGTCCTCGCGCCGCGTCTTCGGCCTCTTTCCGCTGCCAATAAAACCTTTGAATAGAGACTGACACGAGTCTGACGGCGGAAATAAATAATGTATGACCGAGCGAGGGCGGTGACAGGATCCACAGCGGATATTTGAAATTTATTGAACAGAAAATTCGGTGTCTTATCTTCCCGCGTCAGCTGCAGCAGCTGTCGAGAACGGCAACTAATATCTCCCATAAATATATATGACACAAAAATACTGTGACATGATACTAAACACTGTTCACAAACTATGGGAAGATTTTATATCATCACTGTTTCAAGTGACTGCATTGAAATGATAATAATAATGCAGAATACCAGCCTTGATTATTGTAATATTAGTTCACAGTTTTTTGTGTGATCTGATAAAATAGCTTGAGACAGATCTGGAAACTGGACTTTCTTACTGGACTGTGAAATGAAGCGATAGCTGAGCTGACAGAGGGAACCACAGCACCAATAATGTTTCCTGCTGCCTATTGGTGTCACAAGTGGAGAATAATTGAAGGACACATGTCGACTCCCACCTCTCGTGAAACGCATGATTGCCGTGTCTTGAGATGAACGCGTTGTAAGTTGCGTGTATTAAGAATCTCCCCACATGCAGCTTCCAGCACAGTTGGCAGAAGCCCAATTTGCATAGCAATTAATGAGATGCGAGCCCATTTTTATTGAGCAGCCAGGGCTGAAATGCTCTTGCTGACATGCTCTAACACTGTGTGTTCCACCTACTCTAATGTTGTTTCCTTCCTGCATCTCTCTCTCTCTCTCTCTCTCTCTCTCTGACTGCGCGTCTGCATCGCTCCAATTAGTGCCAAGACCATTAGAAATACTGTATCGGTGAATCTGGAACTCACGGCGGAGCAGTGGAAGAAGAAGTACGAGAAGGAGAAGGAGAAGAACCGGTCAATGAAAGAGAATATTCAGAAACTGGAGGCTGAGCTGAACCGCTGGAGGAACGGTACTCGCTCTGATGAGGCACTGGCAGCAAAATCACTGAATATGTTAATCTGGACCTGCAGTATCTCACTGTAAAAAAAAATGCCCCACGCCTTTGGCTTTAGATTTTTTATTTATTGTAAAAATATTAAGTTTAGATTTACAGCAGCGGGTTGGAGGCTATTTATTTGCCAAGTGGAGGAAGTTGATAAACTTTTAAACTTTATTAATTAAAGCCTTGTTGCAGCGCCATGGTTTACAGTACAGCTACAGAATTACTGCAATAAGGTTTACTTTGATAAGCTTTATTTTAAGTATCTCAGCAACCTGTACCATATAACATTAGTTATATGGAACCACCACATGGGCCAGAACTTTGGTTTATGGTTATAAACCATTTAGTTCATAAAACCCGCTTTTTCCTTTTGTATTTTAATGATGATTCAGAACATCCACGTGCTCCAGCAGCTTCATCTGTAGTCACATATTTGTGCTTTTGGTCCTTGCATCACTTTGCTTGATTAATTCTAGGACCCTGCTCTGTGTTTAATGGAAAGAATCAGCCGCACGCGATGCTGCAATTAGATGGGAGAGTTGTATTAGACCTAATAGGCTTGCACTAAAAGACGGCGCATCTGCAGTCGATGGACGCCTTTAGAACAAGTCTCGCCCTTGCTCGAGTCCTTTCATGCATGGGGAAAAGAAAATCAATAACATGATTGAAATTTTGCCAGCTCCATAACTGCAGGCCTTCGTTCTCTGTGGAGTCAGTGCCCGTGGTCTGATTTCATCTGAATACATGCCAATGGTGACACATGGTGGAAAGAAGCCAAAACGACGTCCTGGCCTCATGCCCAAAACACTTAAACGTCCACTTCTGGCTGGTTCCAGTTCACCTTGTTCAGACTTTTACACTTTGTATAATTGGGCCGTCACAACGAGCTGCAGGGAAAACATGGAGCAGGCCGTATGTTTAATGACTCCCCTGTGTATTAGTGCATCGTCACCGCAACAAAGGTTAATCACTGTAAAGTACTGTAAAGTCATAACTTACACGGGCCCTGTCCATCCACACCCACCGGCCTTTGGGTCAAATTAAATGTCAGTGCTTTCAATGGCGGCGATCAGTTGACATTCAAGTCATGTAATAAATCCGCTCTCTTGTTTTTTCTCTCACTGCTTGAGCTGAATTTGAAAAATGCTGTACCGCGTCTTTATTGAACACCTACAGTATCACTGAAAGAGATTCCTACCGTTGCTTCATCCTTCTCGGTTGCTGCTCTCATTCCTCTTCTCACACATGCACGCGATCCCTCCGTAAGCTCTCTCTCCTCGTCGCTTTCACAATCCGCTGCTTTTCGTTTCCTAATGGATCATTTCGACGACGCTCTCTCCCCTTTTCCCTCTGTTTGTTGCTCACCTGAGGCTGGGAAATCCCTGAGACGAATGCTGCCGACCTCCATCTTAGCACTGAAGCCAACACTTTATTCAAGGATGGTGCAAAGGCAGGAGAGCTGTGTCTTGAAGTACTTCCTATCAAATCTCCTTTCACGGCAGCCTAGAAAAATATCCCCCATAGGGTGAAATGTTGCTTTTTTGTGATGGGCGACATTGCCTCAGCATCTGATTTCATCGATTAGCACGAGTTCAGCCAGACAGAAGATCTAATCTCTGAAAGTCGTGCGCTAGGTGTAATGACTTAAATATAGATTACTTTGACCTTGTCCTGCGGGGGCGACGCAGTCGGTTACCAAATTGATCCTCTTCCTCCCACCAACAGTACATTTTCCCAGTCAAATCAACCCAGTCACGAGCTTCAGTAAAGGCTTCATAAATAGCTCCACAACGACCCAAAGGGAAGAAAACATACAGTGAATATAGACAATATACAAAGGCAGAAGAAGTCATACACTCCAAACACGTAGCGCACACTTCCCCCTGTTCTGCTGTATTGACAGTGTTTCCCTTGACATTTAGTTTCAGGTCGCTTCCTGCTTTTTCCTATTTCTTGACACATGTCTAGAAATAGGAAATGGCTGCGTGAAGAGCTTAAACCTCTTCACGCTGGCTGACTAAGAGCGTCAAGCTCCAAGCACATTACGGCCCAGGGACGCTGCAGCCTTAAGCTTTTTCCTGTCTGTTCTCTTAATGCCATTGAGCTCGTTCTGGCGCCAATTAGCATATTGGTTTGGCTAAATATTCTGGATGCGAACAAAGAGCCGCTCTTCGTTTTCGCTCACTAGAGGCAAGCAACAGCTGGTATTTAGATATCTATGCTGTGTTTTGCCGCTGCTACATAGGAAGTGGTGCTTGTTCAACATCTCAGTCCTGACATTTGAAAGCATTAATCTTTAATATGCTGAGGATCAACCCTCTAATCCTGTTTTCATAAATGAACCTGTAGCATAACAGCAAAACGTGCGGTTCCATCTGACATCTATCACTTCCCTTTTTAACACCAAGGTGAGTGTGTTGCTGCGCCGGGTCTGCAGAGTCAGGGGCCGAACGATGCCCCCTTGCCGTCTCCAGAAGCCAAGGAGCCGCTCCTTGACATGTGCAGCCCCTGCAGCCCCTGCTCCGTCGCCTCCTCCATCGTCGTACGCATCTCGGAGGAGGAGCGTCAGAAGTACGAGGAGGAGATCTGCAAGCTCTACAAGCAGCTGGATGACAAGGTGACGCGCAGTAACGATGCTGCAAGCTGCCATTTACATGTATGAGAATAGGACTGATCTGAAACAGCGGAGGAGAGTTTTCTAATGCCATGAAGAGCGGATTAGACATGTATTATTCATGTTAATGAGTGTAGGATCAGGCACATAGTGTACTAATGAGAAATGGTGCAGTTCTTAAGAATAGATGCCACTGGGGGACACAGGGACACACATTCGCATTATTCTGTACTGAAACGCATGTATTATTCACTGTGGAAACAGACCATGTTGCTTCTACAGTTTTCACACGTGCATGTGTGATGTACAGGTGTGAGATTCCGCATACAGGTTAATTTATGGAGTCGCTCACGGTTAACAAGCAACTAAAATAGATTTAACACACAGCAAATATCCACCTATAGAACATTGTTGACGTGCAGTGCATATTCTGACGTGTCTCTCCATTGGAAGGATGACGAGATCAACCACCAGAGCCAGATGGTGGAGAAGCTGAAGAAGCAGATGCTCGACCAGGAGGAGGTAAAGGACCGCGGGTCTCTCATCTTTTCGTGGGTTGGGATAAACGGTCCACAGTGTGCTGCACGCAGGCGGCGCAAACGGGGGCAATCAGAGTCAGACTTTGAACAGAAGTCAGCCGCGAGAGCTGCGTTTATCCAGGCCTCCAGACGAAGGAGAAGAAAATCCTGTGCAGCTCCACGCTTTAAACCTGTTGTCAGCTGAGTTGACGGCGAACAAATGGTAATTGATGAAAGAAATTTCGGCATGAATGTTGTATCGGGTTGAACGGACTCCATGGTAACTAGGCCAAGGCTCGTGGGCAGTTTCGCGGATCTCCATCCATTTGGCCAAACAGCAGCGAACGCGCTGGCGCCACGACATGAGCAGCATCTGCACCTAATGACGTGCATTTAGCGAAACGAGACAGACCGGACGGCAGCGGCGTAGATGCATCAACTGCAGTGATGTCAACGTAGCGCTAGCTTTTAGTGCCACCGGCACTAGGATGAATATTCAATGTCTGTTTTGCTTAAAAAAACATCTTTCTTTTGTAACGCTGCTTGTAAACAAGCTCGTCTCTCACCACCAAGAGAACAGGATAAACCTCACGACCATGGTTTATTAAAACCCAGCTCTGAATTGTGAATAATGAAGAGGCTGCTTTTGCACAATCCTCTTTCTTGCTTCATTATAAACCAGATTCTTCTTAGTCAGCGTTCCCGATCTGAATGAATCTCTGCTCCTTCAGCTTCTAGCATCGTCCAGAGGAGACAGCGAGAAGGTGCAGGCGGAGCTCGGCCGGCTGCAGAGGGAGAACGAGTCCGCCAAGGCGGAGGTGAAGGAGGTGCTCCAGGCCCTGGAGGAGCTGGCTGTGAACTACGACCAAAAGAGCCTGGAGGTGGAGGAGAAGAGCGTGCAGAACAAGCTCCTGGCTGGGGAGCTCTCAAAGAAAATGGTGCGTCGCTTATTCAATGTCTGATGCCACAAATGTGAATACATAGTAGGGCTAGAAATGGAGAAAAGGGGGAGTAGGTGGAGACAGGGTGTTTGTGCTGCACTGGACTAGAGCCTGATCTTAGGCTAATGAGTCCACTGATGGAAAATGCTCCACTAAATGCACTTAGATGATGCTAATGAGTCAAATTAGAAAGCTGCACGGAAGGAAAAGCAAGGTATATAGTAAACATCGTATGTAGTAAATATAAAAAAAGATGGAAAAATGTTTTGATTCGCTCCGTTTGTCGAAGCGCCGAATACAGGCAAAGTAACGATGTGAGGTGGTGTGAGCAGCTCACTGAGTTCCTCGAACCTCAACCGGCCAGTTCATAGTTCAGACGACACGTGACCGTGACCGCAGGCGAACCAGAGCAGATGATGACGAGTGCGGCCGCAAAAGACGTTTCTTGATTGAGGTCAAGATTCGAGGCAAACTCCCATTTTCATGGCGAACGGCGGCGGTGCTGATAGATTAAATATGGCACAGTTTATGTAAAGCCAGTCATGTTCAAGTGTTTTGAGGAGCCGTCCAGCCGTTAACAGGACTGTTTATGACCTAGTGCGTTTTCAGAAGTGCTGAGCTTCATTTTCAATTAGTGCTGGACTAAATCTGTTCTACTCTAGAAAGACTGCTGTCAGTTTTCCATGGAAACAAGGGATGGAGCCCAGAGCAGACACCACAGGCAGGGAAGCAGGCAGCGTGAAATGGTGTATTATAATAAACTAAAAGAGAGGAAAATAACTCAAGGCTGGAAAAAAGTGATGGATAACATCAGCAGAGCAAAGAAAAGCACAGGACAAAGGGACGACACAGGGCAGAGCTGCTTAGCATATAGTGGACAATCCAACAACTGACTGAGCCGAGCTGGTAAATACTGTACAGTATATCAGCGAGGCTAATTACTGGACTGAAACCAATGGCTGTGGGAGACAGGGCTAATTAAGCAGAGGGAAATCAGGTGTCTGCTCTCCCTGAGTCTCCCTTCGACTCTTGTAGGACATCAAACATCAAGATTGGGAGATTTCCAAGGGTCAGAAGATGTGGGTTGAGTTTATTAGCGAAGCGTGTTACTACGTACAGAACAGTTGGTGAGAAATACTTTTAGACAAGAACGACTGAGTGGAACAGAACAGAGAGCAGGTTGGGGCCTAATAAAGTTATTGTGACTGGCTCAGTGGACTGAGTGGACCATTATTCACCTCCTTAAACCGCGTCAATATTTCATGCGGCGCGCGTCCTCCCCGGCCTCTCGCCCTCAGGAGCCGCTTGCAGGAATTGACGCGAGGCGCCGACAGGGTGAGTGTGAGCCCAGCGTTTAGCCACGTCCTCCCCTCCGTCGTCTCACTCGGCACGGACCTGCCTCCGCCTGGTGGAGCCCAGCAGAACCGCGCCGGGACCTCTGGGCCCGTTTTACAGCGGAGTCGGCCCCTTTCGCGGCTCTTTAGGACCTGTTCTCCACTTTGTGCCTGTGCCGTTTCAGCTGTGTTGCAGTTCAACACCCCCCCCCCTCCCCGTATAGAACTATGGAGTCATTGACCTAGAAAAATAAAGCAGCGGAGTCACTTCGTCAGTCTCCACCGAACTCATTTTCCCTCTGTCTTTTTCTGCCCGAGGCCGTGACATCACTCACTGTCACGGCCGCTCACCTGCTCCTTTAAACGCCTTCCTTCATCCGTTTGTCCACTTAAGCCTCCTTCCATCAGTGTGATTAACTCCATTCATCACGCAGCCATTCAGCCCCTCTTCATAAATCTCTATTTAAATAAACTAACTATTTATTAAGTTTCCCTGCTGCTGTTCTTTTAATTATTCATGAGCAGATCGAAATCATTAATTATTTAGTGATATTTATATTCACTTAATGTTTTGACTTGACAAGTGACCTGGAAAGTGATCGAGGGCCTTCAGTGTAAAAAAGGAGGTGGAGAAGGTGCTGGATTTAAAGAGAGGTGGCAATGATGTGAAATGTTATGGTAAAATACAATCTTATACAAGTTTTTTTGAGGCTGATTTTGTATTAAAACTATATTGAAAAAATACACACAGACTTTTGCAGACACCCTTATATGATTATATATAAATAATACATACTATGACGCCACACATCATCATGATTCATGCCCTGGCTGTTTATTCTGCCTCCTCCTCTTCCTCCTCCTCCTCCTCCTCATCCTCATCTCTCTCTTCTGCCTCCATATTATGCAGCTCACTTATCTCAGCTCTGTCAGTATTTCCAGTACGACCACGTTTCCACTCAGATGCGTGTGATTTATTCTACCTCACCCATCTCCTTAGTCTCGTTCACCAGCTGTTCATGTCAATCATGTTGAAAAATTCAGGCGCAATCGTACGAGGTCAAAGGATTTGCAGAGGTAGAAACACACACACACAAGGTAGAAACTCTGCAACTGCTCCTTCTTTCGCTGTCTTTCATCAGATGTGTAGTTTCGATTGATCCTAAATGGTTGCATTGTGTTCGAGCTATTGGACTAACACCTTTATTTGGAAGCTGGCTGCAGGACAAAGAACAGCTCCATCATTCTGTCCCGTCCCTCAGATCCTTTCATCCAGTGCTGGCGTCATTGACTCTCATCTCTCAGCAGTTCATTGATCTGTACTTAAAGACGTGTTCTGCTGTAAGGAAAACAAGGCCGTGGGTTAAAGTGTCTCTGTGCTCTTTGAGCCTAAATGACCCACGCCTCTGCTCATTGTAACTCCTGCTCACGTCCCTCCTCTCCCAGGCTCACCTCCTGGGTCTGGAGGCCGAGCTGTCCCGCATCCAGGAGGTCAGCAGCCACCAGAGGAAACGCATTGCAGACATCCTCAATGGGCTCATGAGGGACCTGAGCGAGTTCAGCACCATCGTTGGAAACAAGGACATCAAGCTGGTGAATATTCAAAATTCGAGACATGAGGGGACGATTATCAGTGTTTCTGTGGACGTCTATAAATCCCGATGAGTGGTTACAACATGGCAGTGTTTGTGTTTATAGTAATGGCTGTGGAGGGATGGACACGATACAATATAGTCTGCGTGTGGAGTATTTATTACAGCCCACGCCACATCTCAGGCATCCCCGCTGTCATCTGTAATCTTTAGATTGCTCTTGACGCGCGTTTTCCATCCTCCACAGTCCATTTCAAAGCCGTTTAATCACAGCATCTGGTCAATGACGCTGTAAGCCTAACGGATGCGCGTTTACGTCCCATAACGTCGTCTGCGCCTCGCTTTGCTCCAGCCCGCGGAGATGACGGGGGCCGTGGAGGAGGAGTTCACCGTGGCGCGGCTCCACATCAGCAAGATAAAGTCGGAGGTGAAGAGCATGGTGAAGCGCTGCCGCCACCTGGAGAGCCTCCAGACGGAGTGTCACCGCAAGATGGAGGAGACGGGCCGGGAGCTGTCCTCCTGTCAGCTCCTCGTTTCGCAGGTACGGCAGCAGAGCGGCGCATGCGAGATGTGGGGCAGCCGGTAGCGTCTGCACACGCCTTCTATGAGGAACGGAGCCTTCTACTCCTGAGGGACTTTTCAGTTTGATACAGACAAAAAAACTGTAGACGGTGAAATCTGCCAGTGGTGAACGTTAATTATCACCTTAAATGCCTAAGCGCCGTCCTAATTAATGTAAAGTGTGCTCAAGCCGTCGACTACATGGGAAATAAGAGATTTCTGCATCGGAGGCTTTGTGTGTGCACGCTGTCCTGACTCTTATGGGACCGCGTGCTTTGTATTCTGTGCGGTGATGTGATCGCCTGAAGCCCTCGTGGCGTAGAATTTACTATGCTTAGTATTTAAATGACTCCGCATCATGAATATTCAATGGGAGCTACATCCGCTCGGCGGTGGTGTTGAGCGGCCTCCCGGGCTGAGGCGCTCGGCTCATCGCTCCTGTCTGCGCGTTTCAGCACGAGGCCAAGATCCGCTCGCTGACGGGCTACACGCAGGACGTGGAGCTGAAGAAGCGGCAGCTGGAGGAGCGCTACGACTCTCTGAGCGAGGAGGTGGCCAAGCTTCGGGCTCAAGGTAGCGTGACGCCTATTCTCATGGTGATAGAAATGCAAACCTCATTAACTAAAACACTAAAAACTATGATTTGCATTCAAAACCAAGAGGTTCTGTAACAGTGTAATATTTTGGCTGGTGAAAATGTTTCAGTCTATCCTAACCTGAGGTTCGAGGATCTGTGTGGCACAGTATATATAAAACATCAAGCACTGTATTTGTAATAAAAGTCAGCCTGAGGTCGAGGCATTTTACCTCCGTGACTCAAATACTGAGCCAGAAGCAACTGTGGGTCAGACTGGAGGTGAAACAGGAGCAAATGCACAGTGTGGTCGATGGATCAGGCCTCAGGAGCACGTCCACGTGAACACGGCCCAGCAGTAACCAAGCACTTTGCCCAACGTTTCTGCTCTGCTTTGTAAATCTTTCCACGAGGCGTTGACCTTAGGGTTCGCATTGTGACGGCGCCCGTAAAAGCGGAAACATAAAAAGACATGAAATCAGCTTCATAAACCTGATTCTGGAAGGAGGCTCCAGTTAAAAGTATTTTATTGACCTCGGTGGACGTTTTTAACCTGTGCCTGGAGCCCTTCTGTCAAGAAACACAGGCCAAATGCTGATGAACAGCTCTGGCTCCCAAACCCAGGCAGAGTAATGGTACGCTTTAAATTCGTCTGGATTCCGGAGCCCAGGACACTGACACACTTCACAAATCAGGCCACAGGCAACGTGGCTCCTTCTTTCAGGGAGCCTGACAGAACCGGGCACGCCTGCGAATTCAAGGGGCAGGTGAATCAATTCTGGCCTCTCTCCGCGCTCGAGCCGGGCGCCGCTTGAATCATTTCAGGAGTAGATAACTGCAAAGTGCTGCAGGTCGTGTTGATGACACAGGGAGATGTCGGTAATTACATCATCAGACGACGGCAGCGGCGGCGGCGGCGGATCAATGGCGGATCAGAACGGTGCGACACTAGAGCTGTTATTGGGAGTAATAGATGTTATTGTGCCCCGGGCCGACCTCGTCGTCAACATCAGGCGCTGCTGCCGTGGCGCTGTGAGAGTCAGGCCACCGCTTTGATACACGCACGTTTACTTCCTGTCTGTCTTCCTCTTATCGCTTCGCTCTCTCAGTCTTGTCTTGTCTCATCGTGGTTTATCAGTGTCTCCAAATGCATTGTTGTGCGTTTCAGAGAACGTGTCACACGTGAGCGGGAGGCAGAATCACCCCTCCGTCCAGGATTCCTGCAATATAAAGGTAACCATGACGACGGCGGGAGCTGATTAGTATAATGACCTTTATCACACTGCAGGCTGGATGTACAGTACGGTGCACATGCATCCACAGATCTGTGTCTGTGGTGCAACATGGGAGGAAACTGTAACTAACAAACAGAGAACAAGTTTCATTTTCACTAGCTGTTAAATCTATTTACATAATCTTGAGACGAGCTGTTGTCTTAGTGAAACTGGAGATGAGACCAGTACCATTACAACCTGTTACTAGTGGAAGTGCCAGGTTTAGCTGCCATGAATCAGCTTAGTCGCTTTCGCTGCCACTGTCGGAACAGATGTGCCAAAGTACACAATCATCTGTTCAGCACTTCAGAAGCACCGTCCCTTTAATGGCCAACACCCAGCGAACGTTCGCATGGAAGCGTCTGTACCGATGTAGCTGCACAACACGGTGTGACTATGCTCGTCAGAGCGGTTTGGATCAGGGAAGCGTTTAAAATAAACACAAACCCTCCAGATGCAGCGGCACCATTGGTTGCGTTTCGGTATTATCTGCTCGTATTTGTGTGTGTGTGTGTGTGTGTGTGTGTGTGTGTGTGTGTATGTGTGTGTGTGTGTGTGTGTGTGTGTGTGTGTGTGTGTGTGTGTGTGTGTGTGTGTGTTGTTGTTGTATCTGCTCCAGTTTCATTAGCTCGTTAGTTCACTTCATTTTCACTGGCAGCAGTGTGTGTGTGTGTGTGTGTGTGTGTGCGTGCGTGTGTGTGTGTTGTTAATGTGTGTGTGTGTGTGTGTGTGTTCGTGCGTGCGTGCCTGTGTGTGTTGTTACTGTGTGTGTGTGTGTGTGTGTGTGTGTGTGTGTGTGTGTGTGTGTGTGTGTGTGCGTGTGTGTGTGTGTTGTTACTGTGTGTGTGTGCCTGTGTGCGTGCGTGCATGTGTGTGTTGTTACTGTGTGTGTGTGTGTGTGTGCGTGCGTGCGTGCATGTGTGTGTGTTGTTACTGTGTGTGTGTGCGTGCGTGCGTGCGTGCATGTGTTGTTACTGTGTGTGTGTGTGTGTGCGTGCGTGCATGTGTGTGTGTGTGTGTGTGTGTGTGTGTGTGTTGTTACTGTGTGTGTGTGTGTGTGCGTGTGCGTGCGTGCATGTGTGTGTGTGCGTCGCCCTCTCTCTTACGGTGCATACATTCATGCATATGTCCCGTCCCCTCTCCTTGTCTGATCCCTCAGAGGGCTCTGGAGCAGCAGATGGACTGGCACCGTGAGGCGCACAGCAAACAGCTCGGCCGCCTCCGAGACGAGATCAATGAGAAGCAGAGGATCATCGACGACTTAACTGAGTCAGTGCAATGTGATCATTCTTGGCTTTCTCCAATACATTTCAGCTCTTGGAGCTGTGGGACGTTCCCACGTTCAGTGGAGCTTTGGTGGTAAATCAGAGATGTGGGTGCATCAGTGTAACAATCATAAATGAAGGGATTGTTTAACGCAGGACAAGCATGTGTGCAGAGACGCAGACGCAGACGCAGACGCAGACACAGACGCAGACACAGACGCAGACACCTCAGTCTGCCCCTGAGCCAAAACCTGGGCTTCTACTCCACAGTCAGACACAGTGTGAAAATGCTAAAATTGGGAATACATGGCCTCAGTATTTGAGTTCTCAGAGCAGAATAATCCCTGCTTTAGCCGCAAGAAGGGCTGCTTAAAATCAATATCTGTGGGTGCGGGAGCTGCACTGTGGGAGGACTTAAGAGTGGAGCTGCTGCTGAACCTCAGCAGGAGGCAGGCGGGAGAACGGCCCTTTCAGATGTCTCGTTTGAAGACGCGCGGCTCCGGCCGTGACCGTCAGGGAGGAGACTGAAGGGGAAAACATCCTCCAGGAGGTGCAGTTCCCGGCTGACGGGGAGGAGCCGGTCACAGGGAGCCTCCGTGGAGGATTTGTGAAGCAAAAGACGTTTGGGCAGCTGCTCCGCTTGTCCCTGATTTAAGTAAGCAGCTTGAAAACAGATGGATGGATGGGCGTCAGTGAGGTAGAAAGGACTTGGAAGAGGAGGGGGGGGTCTTCACACGTCTAGTGTGTGACTCTAGCAGACGTTGTGGTTTGATTATGATTCACACATATAGGTGTTTTTTTCAGAGCTGGGGGGTGATATCCTAAATTTATATATGAAAGAATTACAACCAATACTTAACAATGACACCAACAGACCAGAGTAAACGATCAGTACTAATAATACTACTGTAGTCTTGCTATGGAAGACCTCCACCCCACAGATCGGGAGCACAAACACACTTTACGACTTGGAGCCCGTTGACTTTGTTGTCACTGCATGCAGTAGACGTCCAGATCCCAGAGTGAGCGGGTTCTTCTACCTTTGCAGCTGTAACCAGAAGCAGCATCTGGAGCTGGAGCAGCTGCGTGACCAACACCAGCGTCTCAGGATTCAGGAGCGACACCGGAGCCGGCAGCTGGAGGAGCTGACGTGAGTGGCGGCCGCACGGGCCTGGCGCGCGTTCAAACACTGGGCCATATGGGGGCGTGGGGCGAGCTGCCTCTGGATTCACGCCGTCCTGTTTGTCTTCCTTTTGTTTGTTCCTTGTCCTCATCCTCAGCAGCGTGTGTGTCAGCCACAGGTTGTGGCTGGAATTAGCAGGACGCACTGTTTTCCTCTGTGTCTGCCCTATCACTATAGCGGCTGGCTGTTAATAGGCCTCTTCCTGCGCTGACCTTTGCAGCATGTTGCATCAGATGGCAGATGGGTAGCGGTCCATGAGTGGGGCAGCCTTCACGCAGTACTTTATTCATGAGTCATCCTGAGACTCAGGTGATAATGTGCACGAAGAGGAGTTCATTCAAAATGTTCCACTGTGTGTGTGTGTGTGTGTGTGTGTGTGTGTGGGTGTGTGTGTGTGTGTGTGTGTGTGTGTGTGTGTGTGTGTGTGTGTGTGTGTGTGTGTGTGTGTGTGTGCAGCTTTCTCCACGAGCGGCACGAGCAGTCAAAGCAGGACCTCAAGGGACTGGAGGAGACGGTTGTAAGTGACCGCCACTTCACCCGTTTCCCTCAGAGGCCGCGGATCCACTGAACGGCGTTTTGTCTTTGTGCCACAGGCTCGTGAGCTCCACACGCTGCACAACCTCCGGAAGCTCTTTGTTCAGGACCTCACGACTCGAGTTAGAAAAGTAAGTCGGCGTGCACGTGACTCTACCTGCGCCGCGCCGCTGATGCACGAGCTCCGCTGTTTTCGTTGACAGAGCGCGGAGATGGAGCCTGACGACACCGGAGGATACATCACCCAGAAGCAGAAGATTTCCTTTCTGGAGAACAACCTGGACCAGCTCACCAAGGTTCACAAGCAGGTGATGCATTGAGCTGTGCACGCGTTTAAATGACGGCAAATCACGCGGCCTCGACCGCGCGCATCCGCGGTGCAGCGAGCGCCCGCGCGGCGGATCGGCGCAGGCTGCAGCACTGCAGCACTTCTTTAGGCAGAAAACCAATCCTAAAGCGGCTGCTGGGAGACTCCTTCCCATCCACCACCTGCTGATGCTGAGGGAATAGAGGAGGAAAGTCGCGCTCATAAATCAGGACGCTCCCCGTGGAGACTGACGGGGCTTCGGGAGGCGGGCGGCGGACGCAGCGCCGGGTCCGCGCGGTCCTCGCGTCCGTCCGTCCGTCCGCCCGTGCGTCCGGCTGCACGCGCCACGTGCGATTTCTCTCGCAGCGTCGCTGGCGTCCTGCGGGAAAACATTTAGCTTAATCTATGAAAATAAACTCGCCACCGAACAATAAAGTGGCAGCTCCCGCGGCGCCTCAGGTGGATCCGCTGTGTTCGTGAATCCTCTGTGGGTGATAATGTTGCCAGACAAACCCACGGGTCCCGTCCTCGCCGTCTCTGCGGGGACCGGATTAGTTTGCGTGATCACGTCGCAGCTCCGCGTTTAAGGTGCTCGCTCATTGGATTGTTCATGTTTGCTCTACCCCCACAGGCAACGTGCCGTGTGCCCCGGTTTAAAATTAGCGAATCAATTATCTCCAATCAAATAAGTCACTATTAAACACTGTAGCGTTGAAGGTTGTGATTGAAGCTTCAACAGCTGTTCAGTGTTTGTGTTGCTGTATCTAATTAGCTTGAAGCCAAACCTCGGCACGTTTCTTCTGCTGAATGAACTGCGAGGAGGATGCGTTCACGTGACGCTGACACCCTTTCCCCCGCTGTCTGCGCCACAGCTGGTGCGCGACAACGCGGACCTCCGCTGCGAGCTGCCGAAGCTGGAGAAGCGCCTGCGCTCCACGGCCGAGCGGGTCAAGGCGCTGGAGGGGGCGCTGAAGGAGGCCAAGGAGGGGGCCATGAAGGACCGCCACCGCTACCAGCAGGAGGTGGAGCGGATCAAAGACGTGATGAGGGCGCGCCACCCGTTCCGCCGGCCGCACGCGGCTCAGATAGGTGACCTGAGCCCCGCCCCGCCCCGCACCGCACCGCACCGCACGGCTGCACGCGTCACCGCAGTCAAAGAGACAACAAAAGCACTTCTCATATTTATGCATCTCGCGAAACAATGAGCCATGACTGAGAATTGATCAACTGGAGCATCTTAATATTCCTTCCAAATTTCACCCAAATGTATTAATGCTAATGCATGTAAATGCGACTCCGCGCCCCCCTTTGTCAGTCTAATTATCTCTGCAGTCATCTGAATAATACCATCCAAGTACATGACGTTCAAATCTCAGCACACGTATGATAGGAGCCGTGCAATGAATGAAGCCATCCGTGAGATGGAATGATGCGGTTTACGGGGGGCGACGTGGAGAATTTAAAGATGGCGGTGACGGACGCGCACATGAACGCGTCTGTAAATCTTCCGGGAGCGAAGCGACCACCTGTCTCGTGCCTCCGCTGTGCGAGTCTCTGTCATTCGGAGTTTTCCTCCGCTCATTTTACAAACCGTTGTGTCTTTCACGCACATGCACGCGCACCGGTCACGCAGTCCGGTTCGGGTGAAGTGAGGCGTGGAGTTATGAAACACTAATTGTGTGCACGCGGATTAGACAATGATCCTACAATTGATTAGACGAGCGGCGTTATCCGTTTTAATTACCAGCTCGCTCCATCACCGGTTCTACTGAAGCTGTTTACGTTCTAAATTCACATTCAAAATGAGTTATTGATTTGAGAGGATAATCTTCGTGAGGATTATAAAAATCAATTGGGAATCATTTGTGGAATAATGAATAGGTTTTGGATTCCCAGTATAATTGTATTATTCTGTGCCACCGCAGACTGCGCGACCTCTCTGGCGCAGAACGAATAGCGCGTTTGTGTCGTTGGCGGACGCATGGAGGCGTCAGTGGATGAGTGGTGTGTTGTCTCCTCCAGCCAAGCCCGTGCGTCCGGGCCACTACCCGGCCTGCTCTCCCACCAGCCCCCTCTTCATCCGCGGCTACGGCGAGCACGCGGCTGCCCTCTGCAAAGCCGCCTTCCACAACAGCAACAGCCAGGGGGCGGCGCCCGCAGCGCCCGCAGCGCCCGCAGAACCCGCAGCGCCCGCAGAACCCGCAGAACCCGCAGCGCCCGCAGAACCCGGGAGCCGGAAGCGCATCCCGACGGAGGCCGACTCCAACCAGAACGGCGCACACGACACCGACGTAGAGAACAACACGTGAGTAAACAGGAAGTTCCACGTCACACAGCTTTGTAACTCGTGTAACTCATCTTCTCAACGATTTCACACTCTGACTGTGGAAATAGTAGTTATGCTAATGTGAGTTAGCCTTTTACATGCGTTCCCCTAAATCCAACGTCCTTGATTATAATGTGAGAATATTGCAGCTCCTCCACTCTCTCACTCCAAAAGGAAACGCCAGCTGTCAAACCTTGGTCTCTCACTCTTTTTGACAGATTCATCTCTGCCCATTATTTTTTGGTCCTCTTCTGTTTTGCTTCATCTTTTACTGTCATTTCTCTTCTCTTCGCTGACATAATCGTCTGGTTCTGCTTGCAGGCTTTCGGCTGAACCAACAAACCAAGGGTCCGACACCACAGACGAGATGCTCGATTCAGAAAATGGTGAGCGCCACTGGGATGAAGTCTGTTGGGATTCTGAGAAAGCAGGAGTGAATTAGGTTTTATTTCCATTATGCAGCGATATGATGATGTGACGACTGTGATTCCTTCATCTGCGTTTGATGGAAAAGTTGCATTACGTGTAAATCTGAGCCACAGGTGAATGAGGGGAAGGAATTTAATACAAGTCAACAGCCAGTGAGCTTCAGACAGCCTGTATTCAAACAATATATGGCGACTCTCTTCACAAACACACCACAAGGTCTCCTATTCATTTTTCGCATGGTGTCGGTGAGCGTGCGCCTGTGCCTCTCAGCAACGGCCTCTGGAGGAGACAGATTAGACCTGCGGCGTCATTACTCAGCCAGACAAACAGCGGAGCGGACGGGCTGAGTGGCCGCGTCGGCCCGCGATGACAGCTGTAGCGTCCCGTCACAACAGCACAACTGTCCAGCTCTCCAGAGGTATCAATTAAAGCCGGCGGCTTCCTGTGGCGCTGTTTGGGACCGTCTCACGCCTCGGGCAGGAATATACTGATAGTCGTCTGTTTAAATAATCAAAAACCTACTGGTTCAGAAGCCCATCAATGTAAAGCTGAGTTAAAGAAAAATGAAAGCGTTTTCCATCGTGACGAGCCTGTATAGATTACAGATCAATCACGCTTCTTAAGCTCGATCCTGGCGCCAGATTAGGAATCAATCAGGGCCGTATCAGCCTCTTTAGGGGGGTTTAAGGACAGACCTGCTTGCACACGTGACCACAGGAGGCAGGAAAAGCTGGGCCCGTGGAGCCTCTGAGAATGTCCGTGTCCTGAGCTTTTGCAACTTGCAGTAAACACCCAGTTCACCATCGCTGCATCTGCACTGACCTTCTGTATATGTGTAACACAGTCCAGTGGTTGTGTGGCCTCACCTGTCCAGGTACAGTATCACACCGGCGAGGCCTCGAGGACGCTGCTCCTTCTGCGTCTCCGCCGGCTTTACTTTACACCCGCGTCCGTGACAAATCCACCGCTTCCACCGCCTCGCCCTTCACACCTGCACCTGCCTGCCTCCTCATGCACCTTTCTCTGCCCACAGGTAACACCACCGATATCAATGACAACAGGTAAGGCTGCAGCACCGTGTCTGAGCACCCGCTGTGTGTGTTGTTGATGTGGCTTTTTAAACTGATGAGTGATTAAAGCTCCTGGAATAGATTAGCTGTGAATTACTCCCGAAGCCAGAGGTGATTAACTTAATAGCTCTGCTGTGTTTTGGGCACGGAGCGCGCTGTACGGCCCCCGCTGCATTCACCATTCACGCACTGATCCCCCCTCGCGTGTGAAGCCCAATTACTAGAACGCGGCTGATTTTTTCCCTCGCTGCTGTCTCTTCCTGCTGCATCGCTGCCCCCTTGTTGCTGTCACCGCTACTGCCGCCGCCGCCGCCGCGCTGGCTAGCGTGTGTCTGAATGTGAATTCTGTGTCCAGAACTGACGTCTGTGACAATCAGGACCCAGCGAAGCTCTACTGCCTGCGTGCAGAGGCATCAGCCAGCTAATAGTCCTGACCAGGTGAGAAGCGACCCAGAGACTGTGGAATAAGATCTGTTCACATGTACGTAAATACAAATGTTGAAACGGATCCAAAAAGATATATTAACAGCTCCTCTTCATCCATTTATAATTGCCATTCTATTTATAATAAATAAGAGTTGCATTAAATATTATGATCCAGAGCACAGATTTAAAATATTCATGTCACACAGTCTGATGCTCCTCAATTAAAGTTACATCGTAAGTTTAATATTCATGCATGTTTATTGGAAACACCGTAGCTTCCAGTGACACCACACACGTGACGAGTCTTGGCAAACATGCTTTAATTTCGCCATGGGAGCCACTCTGAGAAGCACAAATTGAAAACATGCCTCGCGACCGATGGGGCCTGAGCAGAGATGGCAGACAAACAAACAGGGCCGTGGACCTGGAGGACGGTGTGATGGAACCGGACGCTCAGCCTTAAGGCAGCGTGGTGCGTGATGCCTTCAGGGGCTCCTGTGTGCTCCCTTCGCACCACAAACAGCATCTGTCGCACATCATTTGTTAATTACCCTATAAATCCTAGTTATACAAATTTATAAAAACAAAATGTTGCTTCGGGATAAACCGGAGCGAGAGAAAGAGAGAGTTGAGGGAAATTGGTTGGATGCATTTGTTTTTGAAATTTACACAAGAAATAGGTAAAAGAACTGATTAAAATCAGAATCGAGTTCTATTGCGGGTAAGAATTTCCCATAATAGGAGAGGTTTATCTGTCAAGCTGTGAACTTGCATCTGGTGCAGTCTAAATCTGGCCCCAGAGTTGCTGCACGCCGCTCCCAAACACAACTGTCAACCAAGACACCAGAACTAAGAGGACGAGTCGCTGAGTGCTCTCTCATGTCTCGCTCTGACTGTTGTTTTCTGTCTCCCTCTCCGCAGGCTGACGCTCTTTCCGAGGCTTCCTCTGTAAATCTGCATGCAGTCGAGCACCGTCCCCCCAGACCTCCCCCGCTCCTCCTCCCTCACCTGCTGTGACCAGACCCCCATCCCGTGTCCTTCTGTTCCCCCTGCTTGCTCCTCTTCCGTCCTCCCTCCGTCCTCTTGCTCTGACGTGTTGGTGTCAGTTTGACGAGCACTGTAGATCTGACGCCTCGTCCGGCAGCTTACCTCTAATTTGCTGCTGCGGCCACTTTCCCATCACTCTGAAACACTAAAAGGGACCAAAAATGGAGAGGTGCTGAAGAATGTGTGCAGTACTGCAGGTAACCACTAGTTTGCGCTGTTGGGCTCACTGACAGAATCACTGACCATTTGATGAATCGCTTCATGTTTCTACTTCCCCTTCTTTGTTCTTCCTCTGGTTTGTTTTTCTGGCCACTTATTTCCCATCTTTAACCTAAGCTATGTGACAGGCTGAGAGTGTATAACTGGAAATGTAAACAGCAATACTTCCATCTGTTTCTTATTATAGAGGATATGAATATGACGTCAGAATGCAATTATCAGACAGACAGTGGATGCATGTTCTGTGAGGATCTCACACCAGCTGCCTTTAATTCCAGCTGGTGCTGTATGTTGATGAGCTGTGAGAAGTGATAATCCATTTCAGTCCAAATGATCAAGGACTGCTCTACTGGGGAAGTGATCAATGCGCAGGCTCTCTGTTCTTCCACTTTCCATGACCGAGTCTGTTTCTACCGAAGATGCAAATGTTCCCACAAACATGAAACCTGCACTTTACCTTTTAAAGTGAGCTTTGAAACGCACTGCAGATGAATGGATCACTTCTGTCCATCACATCCTGTAATTGCAGTATGAAATTTTAGAAAGGCATATGTAGTCATGGTAACAGTGCAGCTGATTATTGCTCACATTCGGGCCACTGTTGCCACGTAGGCAGGTAAAGCAACTCACAATGAACAGACCAACTAAAATGCAAAACACTGGCCAAGCCCTGATTAGGATTTGTCTCATCTCAACCTATTTCCTGATAACAAAAAAGGTGGAAAAGGTGACTACACATATACATTTACAGTATGTAGACCCTGAATGAGCACATGATGGGAATGTTTTGTACTTTGGTACCTTTGCAGGGTGTTGTATATTTCAGACACCTACATCCCATATTTCCATGTCATCTGCATATAATGTAAATGGTGAATGGTTCTCGATGCCTCGGTTTGTTCTGGTATGAAGCACAGGACAAAGCTGAACCGAATTTACCCAATGAGGAAGTGGGAACCGCTGTCTGAAATAGAACGATCAAATATTCAGTGGTTAACTGCAGCTGCAGCAGCATGTCTTGCCTTTTGGGTCGCACCATGTTGTCTGACAAGCACCTTCTTCTGCACACAAACTAGAGGCGAACTTGTGAATGTTGACTACGTTTTGGTAAAAGACTTTAAACCTGTAAATGATCCCTAAGAGGACGATCATATGTGAGCTGGGCCGTCATTGTTGTCATCCAAGAGCATGGCAGAGTAAAAAAGAAGTGTGTAGCAACTATTTTTATACTGCAAATTCAAGTTAAATAAATATATATTACTCATCCTTTGCTGTAGTTAAGATGGGTTTTCATTAGATATTTATTTACTGTGTAGCAGCTGCTGAGTGTGAAGCATGTTTCCATGGTTAAATGTGTCATGTGTGTCTTATGCTGCTGAATGTCAGTGTTCGTTGCTCATTCCGTCACTGAATGAAATCATTTAAAACTGAAGTGTGTTCATGAACGAGCTCCCGACTGAAGCCAAAGCTCTGACCGTGCACTCACGCAGCGGTTCTTGCTCTATAGTAGCCTCTAAACTCGATGGAGTTTAACCTGGTGAACCCAGGTTTACTGTAGGTTATCAGGACCTGATGCAGCTCCGTCTTAGCGCACGCAGATACAGAAGCACCTCGTCAGCCAATGAGCCGTCCGTCCTTTGACCCCGAGCTACAGATTTAAGTTGGGTGCAGCCCGAGTTATCTCAGCAGATAAGTTGATTGAGTGACTGTCCGGGACATTGATGTCAGTCGCTCCACGCCGCCTCTCCATGTTGACCTCCTGATCAGCCAGTCAGGATGAAAGAGTCAAGGGTGACAGTGGAGGGACCAAGGCTTGGTATGTTTGTATGGCATTCAATACAGCGTGTAGATTTAGGGGAAGAAGTAAAACTCTATATTGAGCATTATCTCATTTAAACAAATCAGTTCTGTATCTGACAGACAGATGTAACAGATAGTACACAGGTCAGTATATGTTCCTCTGCATATGCAAGACCATGCAAATTTGTGATTAACCTATAGTAAATTAAATGCCAGATGTGAATTTGTTTTAACTACTCAAGGTTGGAACATTTCTAATATTTTAACATCAGACTTAAAACATTCCTCTTTACCAGTAATTCACTAAACACCAAATAACTTTGTTTTGTATCTGCATTTGTTTTTATCACAGCAAAGCTGGTGCAGGCTTTAATTCAGTAGCTTAGATTTTGTTATTTGCTAAATGACCACCACCATGTTTTGTCACTGTGTTGCAGCTTATTATAAACTGATGATCCATTTGTTATTGTTTCTTTTAACAATTGTGTAAGTGTCCAATGCAGCAGCTGTTCAGTTTGACTGTCTCTAAACCGTAAAAGAAAGGCCGCTGAACTTCAGAGACCTCCACGTTATCACTGGAGCTGTGTTTTGATAACCTGTCGAAACCACGTGTTGAATGTGAAAGACCTCTTTTCTGTTGTGACATGTAAATAGATGTTCTCCTGACATGCACTGTGGTTGTATACGGAGATGTAAATGTTTGAATGACTGAGTTATTTTCTAAATGATGTGTCTAATTGTTCCATTTGTCTAATTTGTAATTGTACCTGAAACTATTCTGGGAGGTCAAATAGCCAAAATATGCAAAAATGACTCTGTGGTTAAAAAAGAAAGATGGGGGAAAATTGTTTGTACAATTGTGTATTTGTTTCTAGTGTGTGATGTAGTGCATGCAGTACTCTCTTCTGTAGCTGCTGAGAAACGGTACTGTTCATTTCAATTCAATTCATTTCAATAAAGAAGTGCAAGAAAAGTTCATTTCATCATTATTGCTCATCGTCGTTTGGCTTTAACACCATTATGAAAGTGAGTACGGTCAATTAGTCCACACAGCGTATTAGTCGCAGACTGATCAAAGTAGTTTCTGCCCTTTGTTCATATTAGTGCTCAAATTATTGTGTAAAGAAGAAAAAAACATTACTCAACAACGAGGCAGTGAATGCATCCAAAACAAATCAATGGGTGGACAAACCAAGGCCACATAGGCCTCCGTGCTCTGAACGCTACCATAATGTAGGTTAACAGAGAATCAGCATGACTTACACTGAACTAATGTATAATCAACATACTGTTAGACAGTTTGTGACGAGACATTTTCAGTTTGAGCTTCACAGCCGTTGTCCACTCTAAACCAGGAGAGGAAAGGATGTGATTGCACAACGCAGTCAGTTCGTTTGGAGCCTTTCACTGAAAACAAGTGAAGTTTTGATTGACCGCATCACTTGGACGTGTCCATGAAACACAATGTGTCACTGTCTGACTTCGACTCACCTTGAAATGTGAACTTTGCTATTTGCAGCCTGTCGCCAGCCTGAAATCATTCAGCTGAGCTTTTCAGATGCGTCTCAACAAAAACTGTCCCAATAGGAGGTTTTCACACACGATTTTTAATACATAATAAATTATTTTCACAATCTATACATAAATTGTACTGTTGAATAATTTCTAACTTTAGAATTACTGGACAAAACCTATGTTCCCTCCCTGCATTTGTGAACCATGTTTCATTACATCATCCTGCTTTGTCAAACGCTGCAACCTTTGGCCCACATTAACCAACGCAGGTAGAAGGCACATGAACGCTTTAATAAAAGCATGACTGCATTGTGTGATAACAGTAACTACTCCGTAAATGAACGAGGCTTCAGGACAAACTCCACGCTTCCGCTGGATGACCTCACGCAGCGGACGACCTCAGGGCCCAGAGCCAAAGGGGCAAAGTGCAAAACAGCGGCTGAGAAAAGGAGAGGACAGCGATCACATGAACTGTGACACAGACGCAGCCACACACACTTAAGCGACAGGACTGCAGGTGAACCAGCGTCGCTCCGTCCTGCACCGCTGACCGATCCCTGCGCTGGAACACAGTGAGTACAAACGCCTGCCTGGCTTCATCATCGCGTGCTGTGTAGGTTCTGTTACAAACTATTCTATACAGGTTTAAAACAATAGAGCAACAGAAATAACAAAAACAGAAATAATATCTATAATAATAATAATATAATAAGTAATTCTAATAAGATGTAGACAATTTTTGTCTTCTTTAATCTAACTCTCTCACCATGTGTCTTGTGAGGGAAAGTGATTTAATCATCTACAGTTTGCTGAAGATATGTTAATATAATATTGATTTAGTTCCTCTGATAAATAATAAACCACTCAACAAAAAGCAAAAATGTTTACTGACTGCTTCCTTCATTTATGCTGCTAATATTGTATATGATGCTTTAAACACTAAAGGAACATGGCACAGGCATAATTCTGCCAATTCTGTTTAAAAACGCTCGCTTTAGCATCGCATCAGTGTGATCTCTCCACACGAGCAGCTGGATTAGGACAGCAGTGTCTTTACCGGCGCACCGTCTCCACCGCCGTCCGTCCGTCCGTCCATCCGTCCTCTCAGTGGCCTGTGAGGCTCCGTGGCTGCAGGCACATCAGCTTCCGCATGTGTTTACATTCAGCCTCATCCACACGGAGGCAACCACAGTTGAACACCAGGCGGGTGTGAGTCCAGCCTCTCTGCACTGGAGCTCACCGGGAATATTAATTCCTGTTAGCATGAGGCAATGTACCAGCAACCGGCCCGTGACCTGATTTAATCTCAATTTATCACTGAAGATCCTCGACTTCACACTCAGACCTGTTGCTGCACTGCCCACAGACCATTTAATCACACAAGCTTTTATGGTTATTCAGTCGTGTCATAGACCAGGCTAGCAAAGGATTTCTGTACAAAGTGATGATGTATGTATTTACCTAAGATCACAACCAACTAATCCCACTTTCTCTTAGTTAAGTCAAGTTGGGAGTTCAGGAGAGATAATACAGCCTTGATTCCATCATTTCTGTCATTTATTCTTAGGAAAGGTGCAACTGTGATTCAAACAGGACCGTCCGACTGAGTCCCAATCCTTGTAACCATGACAACCGCAGATCCACCTAACACACTTTGGCATCGAAACGTCAAGACCCCTCAGACTGATGCTGTCTCCAGTCACGGTACGAAGCAGCTACACACAGAATTCAAGTTTGACTTATTTTACAAACACAAATTTTCTGCGCATCAAAATATTTTAGGATGAAATTACCTCCCATTCTTAGATTTGCAGTAATTATCTTATATAAGGAAGATGTAAAATAAGTTCAGTGTCACGCTGAGACTGTGCTCCTCGTTCTGCAGCCGGGGGCCATGAGGACGTGCAGGAGGAAAGGCTGAGGCAGTGGCGTAAACACACGCAGGTACTGTATGCGCAAAAAGTGGGATGTCAAACTGGTCTAGTGAGCGTCCGTAGCCTAAAAGCTTGCGTTTTCATCCAGAAGGTGAAGTTAAGACTCATGGAGCAGGTCCAGAATCAGCTGGGCGACATGTTTGACGAGGCTGTAGCGGAGTCCATGCAGTCGTACGCCGGCGTTCGGCTGAACGGAGGGAGCGCAGGCAAGCCGGCCTCCAGGTGAGGAGGACGCGCGCTGAGTGGTGCCTGTGGGTGGATGGAGGGCGCTCAGCAGTCACTGACTGTAACCCCGTCTTTGTGTCAGAGCTCAGAGGATGGATGACGGCAAAGTGTTCGTGGCCAGAGCTTCACTGCTGGAGTGAGTATGAAAAAACGGACATCAGTAACTTCAGTGCCTCCATTCTCACCCAGGGCACAGTAGCTAAAACTACTGTCTGCTTTGCACTCAAACGAACACAAATACAAATGTGATTATATTGTATATTATATTGTTTTTCAGCGAACTGTTTGAGATCAGCCACATCCGGACCATCTACCACATGTTCTTAGCCGTTCTGCTCATCTTCTTCCTGAGCACGCTGGCTGTGGACTACATCGACCAGGGCAGGTCAGTGTGTGTGTGTGTGTGTGCGTGTGCGTGTGTGTGTGTGTGTGTGTGTGTGTATGTGTCTAACCATCCTTCCCACACTGGAAACCTGCTTTCTGTGCGCTGAGACCTTTAACAACCCCCTTCTCTCGCGGCCGCGCTGCAGCAGGACGCGCTACGATCAATTCCCCCGGAGCGGCGGCTGCTGCCGCTGCTGCTTCGGGCCGCGCGGTAATGATCCGCTTTGCTGTTTGCAGACACGGTTGTGAGTTTAATTCGCACGCCTCGCGTCGAAACAAGCGCCAGCAGCCGGCTCAGCACCAAATCAAATATTCAATACATCTGCTCTCAGTTACCATTGATTTCAGTTGAATGCATTCTGGATGCATTTTCCTTTCAGCGCATCTGATGACATGATGCAATATGCAAATGCATTATTAAAGCAAGCGGCATCAAGTTAACAAGTTAAACAATAATTGAATGACTGATTGGTTATTTGAACCTTCTGACTTCCTGTGGAATCCCAGGCTGGTCCTGGAGTTTGACCTGCTCTTCTACGCCTTTGGGAGGGTGGGGACGGTGGTCTGGGCCTGGACCGTGATGTTCTGCTACACGCTGCTCGTCCCCTACCTCGCCCTGCTCCTGTGGGGCTCCTTGTACCACTCGGTGCCCTCCAGGCTGGGGCTGTCTGCGGGCACGGGCCTGGCTCTGTCGGCCGCGCAGGCCTGCGTGCTGGGACTCTTCCCGATCTACGTGGCCGTACAACACCAGCTGCCGCCGGCGTCGCGGTTCATTGTGGTCATGGAACAGGTGGGTGTGAACCGTCTGACGCACGGAATGTGTCTTAGCGACCTGAACGTGTTCAAATATGTGAATATCTGAGCATGAAAAGCCAGGAAATCCATACAAATCCATCCCGCGCTAGAAGCAGCCTCCACTGTAGACGTAGCATCGTGTTTGGTGATTCGCTTTCGAAAGGCATCTCTTCACTGCCATCATCGGCAGCACAGCGATAAGAAAAGCCTGCTGGCCAGAGGCGGGAGCCTTCCAACTGGAAAGGCACCAAAAGAGACAGAAGACCCAGTGCTCCCACTTCAAAGCCCCACTCTTAATACCTCCTCATCCTCGCTGCTACACCAGCTGCAGTTTCCCCAAAGTGCCTTGGAGCTGAGATGATTTTAGCTGTTTGATGGGGTGAGATAATCCCTCTGCTCAGATGCTTTTGGGAAACTTAGCTCGCATCCTCATTTGTCTGGGATCCAATCAATTCAAGGTCTGTAAAAGTCCACTTTGACATACAGTAGAAATGATGAAAGCGGTTCCCTGTTGTACCTCTCGCCTCTCGCTCTTCTGTGATTCCAAGCAGTTTTGCTCAACGTCAAATGAAATCTGACATTTGCCTAACGTGCCTAAAGGAAAACAAGGGCCTCTGATTTCAGGCACTATGTCAATGCTGCAATCACGATAAATGAATAGCTGACACTTTTATTCTCCTCAGATTCGCTTCCTGATGAAGAGCTACTCGTTTATTAGAGAAACAGTTCCTGTTATTATGCGGAATACACCAAAGGAAGGTACGGTGTGGGGTTCATCACTCACCTTGGCACCACGAGCCACAGATAAATGACTAAAACAAAGCTCAGCAGGTCACCAGCTACAGATTTATGTCTAAAACGAAGAGTGAATAAAGCCACTTAGAATAAATCTCCCAAAGTTTAAGCAGCCTCACATTGTTAGAGTTTGTTAGTGGGAAATAAAGTTAAGTGTCCCGTCATGTGTGGCCATTAAATTAATAGGAATGAATGTGAAATGGCTCCAGGTGAACATTCCTTCCTCCTGCAATGTTTTAAATTAGAAAAAAGATCTCATCTAAAATGAAATACAGCAAATAATTGGGGGACGGAATTGCAGGCTTTAACGCAGACACTTTGACTTAATGGCGTAACGATCTTGGGAGCACAATGTCATTTGATTTTAAAGACAGTCATTAGTTAGCGGACTACAATAAAACAAGCTCTGGCTTCGACGCGTGGAAATGTTAATGGCTGGTTTAATGCCACGCAATGAGGAAAAGATCAGGAAGCGCAGGAACAGAAGATAAATCAGTGACACACGTTGGAAGCTCAACGGTCTCACTCTGATTTGTCTTTGCGTTTCAGGAGAAAGTCACAGGCTCCCGACGTTTTCCAGCTACCTGTACTTCCTCTTCTGTCCCACTCTCATCTACAGGGAATCGTACCCGCGGTAGGTCCTGATGGCTTATTCAATATTTCCAGCTACTGTAATAATCCCCCCCTGTTCCTCGTGACAGCTGGGGACATTAAGCGTCACGTCGTGCTTCTTTTTTCTACCTTTTCGTTACAGAAACTCCCGCATAAGATGGAATTATGTTGGTGTCACTCTTGGCATGGTGAGATTAAGCTCTGATCTCCATTTAGACCTTCTGTACATAGGCATTGAGATCAAAACATGGTTATAAGACACAGAGGAGGAGGCGTTTATATTCTCAGTCAAATATCTTAAAGCTGTAATTTGTGTTTTCCTTTTGTGTTGATACATGTAACATAAAATCTGTGTATTTCTAGATTCTGGGCTGCCTGTTTTACGGATACTTCATCCTGGTGCGTCTTTGCATGCCCATCTTCAGGCCCGAGAACAAACAGCCTTTCAGCAAGCGGACTCTGGTTCTGGCCGTGTTTCAGTCCATACTACCAGGTGCTTCCCATCAACCGCAACCTATTCAAATCAGCGATAAGATAAAATAAATATGCTGTTGTGCCGTCGCACACAGGTAATGAAAGAGTCTTTAAGCGTATCGATTTTGAGTAAGTGCTGATATAAGAGCCTGATCTTCTTATGAGCCAGCTGGGAGCAATTCCCAGAATGCAACAGTTCCTGATGCCTTATCTCCCTGTCTCAGGTATTATGCTGCTGCTGCTGGCCTTCTTCGCCTTCCTGCACTGCTGGCTCAACCTCTTCGGGGAGTTGCTGCGTTTTGCTGACAGAATGTTCTACAAGGTGTGTACTTGACGTTCTGTGGCAGAACAACACTTGTTGTACCAGACGGTGAGAACAAGTGGAATTGCAGCAGGCGGGTTTGATGCCCTCCGAACAGTGAAACCTTCCTGTCGCTAAATTCAGCTGATTAAAATCAAAGGCCTCTTCTGGAGCCTGACGACAAATGCAAAGCATCTAAATCCATTAGATATTGATAACTTGTTCAATAACGCAGTGTTGCCATCTTGTGCTGCTTCTGCAGGATTGGTGGAACTCTACGTCCTTCGCCAACTATTATCGTACCTGGAATGTGGTGGTTCATGACTGGCTGTATTATTACGGCTACAGAGACTTCCTCTGGGTGAGCAAAGCATCAGTTCAGTCAACAAGTCAGACGTCTCACACTGCAGCGTAGTCAGATCTTCCTCTTCTCTGTGACCGATCCCTGCAGCTGTCGCAAAGGAGATTCCGGACAGCTGCCACGCTCTGCGTTTTCCTCGTCTCCGCCGTCGTCCATGAATACGCCTTGGCCATCGGCTTTGGCTTCTTCTACCCGGTCATGTTCTTCCTCTTCGCCGTCTTCGGAGGTGAGGGACGAGCTTATTATCCAGTGAACTGTCCACAATCAGATCGTCTTCATTCAGAAACATTAGTGCCTGGTGGAAAATTATGTAACTAACAAAGTTCGAAGACTCTTCTTGAGTTGACTTTTTCTGTTAAAAGATGTAAATGTGTCTCTCTACATTCAGAGGTAGGCGTTTTCAGAGACTGACTCGTTATTTTCCACATTTTGTTCTCACTCATTAAGCCATAGTCATTGACAGCATCGTTTCTCCCCTGCTGTGTCCCACTGACCCCGTGTCGTCCCCCCTCAGTGGTCTTCAATTTCACCATGAACGACAAGCGCCAGAGCCCCGTGTTCAACATCATCATGTGGACCTGCCTCTTCCTGGGCCAGGGCGTCCTGGTGTGTCTGTACTGCCAGGAGTGGTACGCGCAGATACACTGCCCACGGACAGAGGTACAGTATGTGTACAAGTACACGCCTGCTGGTACGGTACCTCTGTAACTGCAGAGGACTCTCTCTCTTTTTTCTGGGGGCTATGAGTCCGACAGCAGCCGTCTTTTAAAAAGCTTTTAATGCGTTCTCAGGTTCCATTAAAGTTTACTTCTCTTCACTACAACTGCGGCAAAACAGGGATAATGTCTGAAGTAAAGTCGATAAAACTTATCTGAGTCAGATTTGTGACCCTTATTTAGTTGAATGCATTTAACCAACTGTTCATTCTCCTTAAGAGACATTTTATAGTGTACGAAATGACTTAAAGGCTGCAACTGACTGGTGAAGCTATTTGTGAGAATGACATCATTATCAAAATATTACCTTGATCTCTAAAGAAGGAGAGCAGGCTGGGAAGTTAATAATCTCAGAGCCAAAGTCTCTTTGAGACTAGATTTAAACCTTAAACGCATTATTAGTCAGTGTGAGACTAAATATTGGAGTTGGTAGATTAAACCTTTGGTTTGACGTCACACAGACGTCAGGAACCTGATGAATGTGAGTAACCTCGTTCTTGTTAACACTCAGGCGACAAATATACAAAACTGCAAACACGTGCACAACCTGTCTTTGTGTAAGACACTTTTAAACCCTGACATATACGTATTTAACAACTTATATATGACGTATTTAACAACTTGCAAAGCCTCCTTTCCAACCACGCACGTTTGATGAAGTCACAGATGTGAAGGATTTTCAGGACAGATGGCCACAGATGTACTTAACTGTCGCCACAGCATCTCTGTCTCCAGCAAAGGCGTCTTCCAGCTGCAGCGTCGTTCACATTCACAGAGGCTTAACACAGATAACTGCTGTCTAAAAATATCAATTCTGTAAAATGGGATTACATGATAATATGAGGATGTGAAATATATAGATATTAAGTATTAGAGATAGAAATTACCAGAAGGATGAAGAGAAACGTGACAATGTAAAACCCTCTTGTTTCGCTCTGTTAACAGAATAGTTTCTGGGAGCTGGTGACGCCTCGGTCGTGGTCCTGCAGTTACAAGGGGTAAAACTGCCTTGCTCCTTGGAGAAAATCAGCACGGACTAAATGTAGACGACTGGATAGATGTGAATATATGAAGCCTTCAGACCCTTCAGTCTTGTATATCCTTATTCAGGTGTGATTCATACTGTATGTTTGATGTATCAACCCTTTTTATACTGATAGTGTAAAATATTGTTTATTAGGTTTTGAGAAAATGTTTTTTTTTGTGTATTCACTATATAAATCACTATAAAAACGCTAACTGTGTGAGTCTGGATGTGCTTAGTGTCTTTGCTAAGCTAAATTAAGCTAATTGCCTTTTAGCACATTGTTAAAAAAGATATTTATTAAGTAATAAAAATATAAAAATTATTAAATATGCCTAATATAAATGCTTTACTCTATTGTACTTGAGATGTACAAACGTTTCACTCAGAACGCCTGGCCTGCAGCCTGCCCCATGCTTGTTCCAGCCTTGGCGGCTTGTGGGAGGCCAGGGATTGGCTGGGGAGCAGGTATGCAAAGCAACCGCTGTGGAGCGTCTTATCATTTTGCCACAAAGCTTCTGCTTGTCTAGCTGCCATGTCCCTCTGAAGTCATACAGGAAGAAGAGGATTAGTGATGTAATGTTCTGTAAACTGATATACCATAATACCAAGAGCGCAGAGCGAGCCTTCATTTCAGCGTTTCATCTTTGCTGAATGAATTGATGGAGCATAAACAAAAGGTGCTTGCTGTCAAGTGAGGAATCCATGTAATGAAACCATAATTATAAAGGACTCTAAGAGGAATACGAGGCTTCAAAGAGGCTTATATTCACTCACCAACCTTGTCTGTTGTAGCTGGAGACAATTAAAACACTGGTCTGCAAGGTTATAGGGAGCAGAGAAAAGAGATGATAAAACCAGTGAGCAGAAAGAGGGAAACAATTAACCAGCCGTCACTAAGAGCAAGCTCTTTCATTTGGTGGACTTTTTTAAAATATTAATTGTTGCAGCTCCAATTTACCTTTGCAAGTGTTTTTGAACTAAATGACAATCAGCATCACAAAGGCTTTAGACTGTCAAGCAAGCTCAGATCTTATTAGTTACCACCTACTGCTGTTGAGGGTCTCAGAGTTCACTTGGGCTGAAAGACAAACCCTCGCCTGGCTGCTTCTGACTCTGAAAGTGCAGCCGCCACAGAAAACGTTTGGTTTTTCATCCTGTGAAGATGGAAAATATGCTCGCTTTGACACTTTTTCAGGCAGATTATTGCGCTCTCGGCCAAACGCTCTGCAATAGCTCATGCGTCTCCAGTGGATATGAAAATATTCAGTCTGTGCTGAAAACAGGCTTTTATCATAACAGTGGAACACACAGGAATTAAAAAAAAGAGACATTATAAATCCAGAGTGGTTTATTCAACTGGCAGCTTTGCCAAAGCACCATAAGGAACAAACTGAGCAATAACCAGCCTTTTAATATTTCAGTGGCAACAAGATGCATGAGTGAACAACCACCTTCGCAAAAGGCTCTGAGTCATCTTCACATCAGCTAAAGAGCACAGCTTTCATTCTTTCCTTGCTTTGGCTGCATATACCAGAGTGACATGAATGGATGAGCCACGGTGACTGTAACGCACTGGGGTGGGGGGAAGGGCAGCGCCATAAACAGGGATTAGAGATGAACACGCAGATACTCGCTCGCTGGCGTCTGAAATGCCACCGTACCCGCGCTGCCGCCGAGAGCACGTGCGTCGTGTGGATACGTGTGAAATGGTGTAATCGTGTGGCGGGCGAACGCGGGGGAACAAATCAGCTTTGAGTGCTTGATCTGGAACAAAGTGGCTCAGGAAGCGGGCTGAGCTGTGATTTTATTCCCTAATGTTCGTGAGCAACATTTATAATCGGGGTTTAGAGCACAGGTTGGGGAGGACGTGGAGGGGACCCAACGGGACGCAGACAATAGAGACAATGAAGCCAGACTTTCAGAAAAACTGGAAAAAACCAAACATGTTCAGGGGGAAAGCCACAAACTGCATAATAACAAATTCCACCTTCCTCCTCGTTTCCATGAAGAACCTTAAATTATCATATGCATGACCAAAACTTTGCCTAATTGCTACGTCTAACAGGAAGAGGAGGAGAGAATTGCTCCTTTTAATTGTTCAGACACTGTAAATCTGTCCGACAGAGAGTGTGAGAGAGCAGAAATGTGAGGCCTCTACCGCATGATAACTATGACGAGGGCTGCGCTAAATTATCTATTGATACGGCTGAGCTTGGATACATGTCTCTACGGAAAGCCTCACCCTGGAGGCATGAATCCTTCACAACCTGAACAACACAACAACCTCCTTTCCTCAGTGACATAAACAGGGAAGCCTTCTTTACAGTTCCAGTTGTCGAGAGCAACAAAAGCATTATTCTCTCACACACACACACACACACACACACACACACACACACACACACACACACACACACACACACACACACACACACACACACACACACACACACACACACACACACACACACAGCTGGAAGAAATCAAGTAAGAGAAGAAAATGAAGGGGCTTTGGTCCCAGTCCCATTTGTATACAAGTGCTTTAAAGGAGCATAAGGTACCGCTGTAACATTTCAAACACAAAGGATTTTCACTTACATTAAGAAAATAAAACAGCCAAAACTCCATAAAGTATTCACATACTCAGTGCACAATGGATATTTCTTCCATTTCTCTTTGTCAAACCTCTACAGGTTCGTGTAGAAAAGCCACCAGCATAAAGAATATCAGCTGAGAAAAGCTCGTGTTTAAAAGTGTGTACTCAGTTGGTCTTGGCCTCAGAAAGTCCTCAGTCGGCGCCTTCCTTATTAAGTAACACACAGGAGCTTTGTTAACATGCAGAGTGGCGCTGGGCTGCAGGCAGTGAAAGGTCCACGCTCACACCGACTTTCCCTTCGCGGATCGGCTCATCAGCATTCACGTGACCGTCGGGGGCGGTGCCAGAGGCCGAGCCGTGCACGCACGCACGCACACGTGCACGTCGTGGATCACGTATCGGAAAAGAAAAACACCACGTTCGAGGAAGGAACCCAAACAGCAACGTGAACGGTCGAGTGTGTAACTATGCCGGTATCTGACAGGATGAGCAGCATCTGGCGACAACACGCTGCAACTATGAAGCACAAGCACAAGCAGCAGCAAAGTTACTGCAGCGCCCTTTGGACTCCGGACCGTGTCACAGAACATCTGCAGCAACCGCGCAAATACGTTGTGTCAGGTTTGGATACAAAAATAGATGTGCAGGGTAAAATAAAGTGAATTTTTTGGCATCGGTGGTTGTTTCCTGCACCGCCTCCCGCGTGCGGCGCCGCTCGCTCCTCGCGCCGCCTACTTGCGAGCGCGCTGCCTCGCCAGGCGCTTCATGAAGCAGCAGGTCACCGTGGCCACGATGAGAATGCCCACGAACAGGGCGGAGGAGACGCCGACCACCAGCGGGATGAGCAGCAGGTCGGCAGCTGTGGAAACAAAGACAGTTACGCGACCACGTGTGGCCGTCCCGCTTTACCAAAACGGCACACGAGCAAATGTTTGACAAAGTAAGACAACTTCGATGATGGGAGGAAGCACGCCTTGTGATCCCAGGACTGGGAAATATGTAGGACACGATGATTGGACCTAATCTAGCATTTGACACCAACCAAAGTTAGGAATAAAACTACTTTACATGTGATAATTACAGCAGCTGTCCTCCAGGGTGGGACCAAAGTTTCTCACTTTGACCTGCTGCTGCACTGAACTTTTCACCCCACAAATAAGTGGAATAAATGTTGTAGGGGAAGGTTAAAGTGCTGACACCCCATAAACCTCGATTGATTCAGGCTGGGCAGGCTTCCAGGAGGGAGAGCCAGGGATAAAAGTGTAAAAAGGGGAACAAAGCTGTCTCAGATAAATACTTCAATACGTCCACACTATTCATGCAGCGCATAAACACACTGACCTCTGGCGTACAGGTACACGGTCACTGTACTGGACTCGGCTTTGGCCCGCGTGTTGTACCAGCTTCCATGCGGGTCCTGTTGCCACACCTCGGCGTGACACGCGTACAAGCCCTGATCGTCCATCGCTGCTGCGTGGACCCTCAGCCTGTAGCTGGCGGCCGACAGCCGGTCAACGCTGACCTCGCTGCCGTTGGCGTAGATCTTGGCCACGCCGTCGTGCGTGAGAGCGGCCAGCAGCCGGGGCTTCTCTGCAACGGGCGGGTCCGACGCCGGGCTCCGGTCCTTCGGCGCCACCGGATCGGGGACCGGCGAGCGCAGCCAGCTGACCTGGGCGTGGGCGGGGCCTGCGCTCGTCACCGTGACGTTGCAGATGAGGGTGACGGTGCTGCCTCTCTTCAACAAGGGGCCGCGCGGCAGCTGAGCCACAGCAGCGACCAGCACATCTGTGGATGAATCCACATCGGCAGATGAGTCATCGCGGAGAAAGATCCGCTCACGTGATCAAAACGAGCCGCTTACGCTCCGTCTTCAGGTTGACAGTGATTCCCTCAGACCTCTGGGTGAGTGTGGCGGGAGTGGACGGGCCAGGGTTGCATCTCCCAGCAAACACACTGACCATGCAGCGGTACACGCCCGAGTCCGAGGGCCGGGCGGAGAACAGCTTCAAGGAGTACTTCCCCTCGGCTACCTTCTCCAGAGAGCCGCCGCTGGCTCTGCTGAGGTCGTCGCCCCAGCTCACAGCGCCATCCGGGCTCATCCGGGCCACCTCCACCTTTGAACACAGCATTAGTTAGCTTCACAGATTTCACTTTAGTTGAACATCCACGTCACAGTGTCGGAGGATGGAGCTGACGGCACCTCCACTCCCCCAGCCGCCACACTGCTGCCCACGGAGCCCCTCTTCATCCACTGAACCAGCAGGCCGAACTTGACCTCAGCAGGCAGCCCCATCACTTGGCAGGTCAGGGTGAGAGGAGAGCCGATCTGCGGGGTCACCTCCCCTTTAGGTGAGGATTCCACACTGAGAGACTCGGCTGATGGGAGACGGAGACAGAAGCAGAGGGCTTGAAAAAGTTCAACGTTTACAGCGGTGATACGAAGTAAAGTAGTAAAAGAACAAGTAAAACTGAACATCTGCTAAAGTAAAAATCAGGTCCCTATCGTGTTTAACTGCTTCTTTGTGTGCGTGATGTCCTATTTTACCACCTCACTGAAACCAGGGCACATGTGTAAACAAAGGAGAAGTGTCAGACCATTGTGTGAGTCAAACAACAGAAAAATACTGAACTGTTGCGTCTGGTGGAGAAAACAATGCACACATTCATGACGACAACGATGCTTCAACTTCTGTGTTTTACTGCGGGAGAAAACGTGACCTAAATAACTTCAGCTGCATTCCCCACATGTTCCTTTGCCTACAAAAATAAGCAGTGACATTAATTATCGTGCACGAGCGTGAAGTATCATGAGCCGCCTGTGAGCCAGCTTCCCAGACGACGGGTCGGTCCGAGCGCTGGACAGGTGGGTCAGAGCAATAGACGGGTCGGTCCGAGCAATAGACGGGTCGGTCCGAGCAATAGACGGGTCGGTCCGAGCGCCGGACGGGTCGGTCCGAGCGCCGGACGGGTCGGTCCGGCAGCAGCCGCCCCGTCTGCTGACTCCGCGCCGCCGCGGTGGGAGAGAAGGTGACTCAATCCGTTCAGGCTGACGCGGGCACGTGGAATTTAAAACGGAGCCAAGCGGCGGCCGTTATTCCACTCGCCAGCCTGCAATCGCATCAAAGCAGGATAATCAGCGAGAGAGTCATGAGGCCGAGCGGGGGACAGGGGCGGCAGCTAATTCTGTTCTCGCCTTCATTTTAAGGCAATCCTTCGATGGGTCCGCCTTTTCGAATGTAAGCATTTGCATGTCTTAATGGGAAAATATTATATATATAGAGAGATAGGTATTTTTATAGTTTTGTTGAGGGATAATGAATTTGTTCAGGGAATAACACGCAGCTCAACCAATAATAATAGGATAATACTACGGTGCGTTTGTCATCAAGGCTGACATTTAATGCACAGGTCCGACTTTAACTGCTTAGTCATCCTGCAAGCGAACTAGACATTACGGTAAGTACCACAATCGCCCAACATGAGTCAGAAACCTGGAAACGGTCCAGTGTACTGAACAGGCCGGCTGATGCCACTTCTTCAGCTCCAGCAGCAGGAAGATCAACACATTTGACCTGACAAACTTCAGATGTTTTTTTATTTTACAGTATCAGAGCTTAGATGTCAAAGAAGTGAAATGAATCAGTAACGGAACCTTTTTTTATGAGAAAATAATATTTATGCTGCGCCTTAGAGGCTGACATGGATCTGGAGTCAGGTCCGGTGTTTTTAAGAACATATGTCACTTTTATGGGCTGGAGGAAAAGAGCAGCTGAGTTTGTATCGGTTCGTAAACTCTGAGGCAACTGGGGGAAAAGTGCAGCCTGCAAGTGGAGGTGATCTTTTGATATCTTCTCATCAACTCGGTCTAGTTCAATCTGAAGAAATCCTACGTATAAAGTGGAGGGAACACCAAACCCTGGCACGGCTTTGCACAGTGAGTCACACTAACCTAGTTGCTGGACAGTCAGGTTGCCAATATCCAGCGTCCTCTGTGCAATCTTCTGCCACGATCGGTCGGGATCCCGAATCCACTGTGAAGCTTCACAGAAGTACGAGCCGCTGTCGTCCGGCTGCAGCGCCCTCATCTTCATCACGTACACCCCCTGGCCGCCGTCGCCATTCCTCTTCTCCAGCGTGACGTCTCCGTCGTCGTAGCGCGTCTTGTACGAGTGTCCGGGCACCACCGCCAGCCTGTTGTCGATGGAGATGATCTCCCTGACGGTGCTGACCTCCGCTCCCGCTCGGCTCCGCGAGGCCTCGCGGCCGCCGCCGCCACCGCCGCCGCCGCGCTTCCCGAAGGTGACGGACAGGTGGGTGAGCTGCTCCGACTGGATGCTGGCCGAGCACGTCAGCGCCAGCTCCGCCCCCTCCGGGACGGGCTGGCCGGTGAGCGAGCGCGAGTAGCTGATCTGGAGCGTGTCGGGAATCACTGTGTGCGCACGGAGACAGACAATTGCGTTACAACGAGCTGCTGCCGGAGCCTGGTGGGAGGAAAATACAGGACAAATGTGATTTCTGTTTGCTGCTGATACATTTCACTTGGACCACTAAGCTAAAGCTGTTAAAAATCCAGCCATTATAGATATTTGTACATATGTGTTGGTCAAGAACAGTCCCCAAATCAACTCATTTCTTCTCTCTGACCTTTGACTGTCACTGAGGCGCTGTAGTTGCCCTGGTAGGTGCTGTCGGTGCTTGGGGTGTAGCACTCGTACACCCCTTGGTCTTCAGGCCGCAGCCTCTGAATCACCAGCCGGACCTTGTCTCCGGAATCCCTCTCCACTCTCACCTCCCCGCTCCGGACGCGAGCCTGGAAGGGCATGAAGGGGAATCCCTTGTCCCTGGTGGAGATGACCCCCATCTGCCGCCCTCGGCTGTCGTCCCTGTAGAGAAACCACTCGAACTCCTGCGTCCGCGGGCCCTCGTAGCCCGACACGGAGCAGGGCAGCGACAGGGAGAAGCCGGCGACGCGGTGGAGCGGTCCGATGGGCAGGGCTACGTCGCGACAGGCCGCGCGCTGCAGCGCTGTGGCAGAAAAGCACAGAGAGGACGCGGGAGCGTGAGCGACGGTGGCGAGGAAAGAGCCGAGACGGCGGCGACTGCCGCTTCTGCGGGTCGTGTGCACGGACTGATCGATATCCTGAGCGGACGGAGAATCAATACATTAAACAGCTGCGGATAGAAAGCGCCAGGGCCGGGTCGGCCATGTTTAACGACATGCTCGTCTCAGCGGGCCTCCGTCCTCATTCTTTAAATTTAAAGGAGACGCTTTCCGTTAGGAGTCATTTTAATGGTCTGCTCTCATGAATAGTCTATGTATGATGTTATATAAATAATAGAAAAGTAAGAGCTCCTCACTGCTTTACAGTCTCATTGTCTGGCCCCAAACCCCACTTCCCCTTAGAATCTGTCAGAAAGAGGCTCAAACCAACTTTGACTGTTTAAACACAGACGCTAAAACTTCCCATGCTATTACCAGTTTCTACTTTCTGTCCCGATAAGGAGCAAAAATATTTGCTGCCAGTCAAAGATAAGAGCCCACGATCGAACAAGTAGCATTACAGAAATAGTTTAACATTAGCATCGTAAACCTCGGTTCCGCATCCGCTCACACACATTGTTAAGTAAATTATTTCCTCTACAGAAAAGGAGTTTTGACTTGTGATCAGATGTACAAAAACTACGCAGGTATGTTTTGCCTTTCTTCCAATTTGACAGTGAGCAGCTGGTGACAAGTCAAAAAAAAGTGAATATGTTCCAGATCAGGACCATATTCACCTCAAACTTAACTAGAAAGACTAGACAGGTGCGGCACTTCCCTTGCCACCCGTGTGTGTGTGTGTGTGTGTGTGTGTGTGTGTGTGTGTGTGTGTGTGTGTGTGTGTGTGTGTGTGTGTGTGTGTGTGTCAGACAGCCTAATAACACAACACACCCATGGATAATAACATGGGCGACTAGTGGGAGGCTTAAGCGGATCAAGTCCTAATTAACATTGGGCTTGGGCTGATAGGACTGGGGGACACCAAAGCTTGTCACAATGCTCAATACTGTCTGGATTAGATGCTGTGCAACGAGGGGTGGAGGATGAGGGGATCCCACGGAGTAAAGCCTGTTGGACCACCACACGATGCTAACACAACTAGCCCCTGTACGCAAAACAGCTTGACTGCCTTTAAGCACACTGGATTTATTGAGTTAATTGTGTATTACCTGTAAAATAAACACCCAGAGGGCTAACAGTTAGGAAAGCATGCTAACCATGTCAATCAATGATTTACTGCGGCCTCTCAGTCCAAAGCAAAACAGCTGATCACTGCAGCCAATATAACACTTACTTATATTTATGATATGTTATTGTCATTTCATAAGTAGTTGGGGCACATCTGTTTTAGTGATTTTACGCCAAGCAAAAAAAAACAAAGGCTGTTTTAGAACAAGGAGTGGTCGAAAACATAAACCATAACAAATAAATTAATGGTTGAAGCTGGTTGTTATGGCAACTGCAGAACGGCAGCGTTTACAATAATGTAAATGACAAATCAACAGTGTGAAGTGGTGCTTCCCACAAACCACACGCTGGAAAACACCTGCTTCTGTTTATTGATCGTCACATTATTTACGTCTGGATTATGAGCAATAAACTGAAGCGGGGCACATGTTGGCGCCTGCCCCGTGCATTTATCACAGCAAAGGCAGAAACCCTCACAAATAAGCACGGTGCAAATGATGAAAACAATGACGGAATGGGTACGAGGCTGCACTCACCCCAGTGTAGAAACACGAGCAGCGCGGCTTTCGTCGGAGCCATCACGGTCCTCATCTCCCCTCGCGATTCCCAGATGGATTACGGTCACTCACTTTATTGTCTCCGCGTCGCTGCGCGCGCTCACCGCCGTTCATAGTTCATCCCGAAGACGACTGTCTTCACGGGGAAGCGCGAACACCGTGGGAAACCGACGACGACGGCGCGCGAGACGTAGCGCGAGACAAATTAGATTAGAGAGACTGCAGGCGAATTATTATAATGACGGTCAAGATTATAATCAGCAGCAGCCAACGAATGTGCAGACTTGTGCTCAGCCCGTTTCCACAGTCAACACTTCGGCTGCTCCATAATAAACACCCGAGCGTGGTTTTTAGATAACGCCGCCTCGACGGACACGGTCTGGTCCAGCCATGGAGCCGCTGGCATCACAGGGGGTGAGCGCTGGGGTGTGTGAGGGGGGGCGTAGAGGGGCGTGTGCAACGAAAGAGGGAGGCGCCAAATAGGCTCCGAGAGAAGTGTGTCAAGCCACTGTGATTGGTCAAGAAAACCGCGGTGGCGTTTTGAACCAATGACAATAGAGACGTCCGAAGCAGGTCGAACCGCCAGGGGGCGCCAAAGCCCAGCGCATGGAGTCCGCCTGCGCACAGTACAAGAGGAGTCAGGCGCTGAGAGCGGCAGAGTACACAAACTACACAAACTGAAGGTATTTGTTCGTGTAAAATAAATCACAAAATACAGCTTTAAGTTGTTCCCTTTAAACTGCAGGACTCAGTACCTACATGCTCAAAGTGCAGAAAACAAAAACACGTTTCAATAATTATGAGAGTGAACGTGGTTAATTCATGTCAACATGTTAATTCAGCAGTAAATGAATCACATGGGATAATTGTTTATTTTTCCACAACTAAAATGGAGCCTGTAAAACTAGTAAAGCTTAGGGCTGATAATGGGGAAACATTACAGATGAGTGGGGTGAGATATGATCCTAAATGTGGTTATGAGTCTAATGCATGTGGTGATACTCATTAGTGGTAGCGCTTATCCATTACCTTGTCTACTTTCCTTTCCTTTCCTTTCGTTTCCTTTCCTCAGACAACATGGAAACATGGATGACTTCACGCTGTGGCTGTGCAGTGAAAGAGGGGAAGTCATTAGGGTATTCTGGGTTAACAAGGCGGCGAGCAGGATATGCAGACTTCAGCAGGAGCCTACATCAGCACTGAGGGATGGCACTCATGCAGAGAAAACTTCCTCAGTCCTATGGCTTTCAGTGCTTCCCAGTTTTCCATCAGTTTGGACAGCGAGTGCAAGTTGTAGTCTGGTCCCTTTCAAAGGAAAATATGTGTAAATGCCGTATTGTTGTGCGTATGCCTGTGTTATACTGTAATTGTTCAAGTTTATTCTCTGCTTCTTTATATTATATAAATAGCTTTAACAGCTTATCAAATGTCAAGTATCAGAAAATTATGGTGGTCTCAGACAGGGAAAGTGACCACATATATTTATTAAAGTGTTCTGCTTGAGCATATTTTCCAGGAACCTATTCATACTTAAGTTTAATCAGAATTATACATCCAAGATTCTAACACATATACATTTATAGCAGTGTATAGCACATTATCCTACACACTAGTATAAACATAGTTTATAGAGACTTAAGATATAAATCACACATTACCATTCTTACAATAAGTCACAATACATAAGAAATCACTAAAATTTATCCAAACTATTTTACCCTTTATTTCATTATCTTTTACGTTACAGTATTTTGTTTTACCTGAAGTCGCCCATTTGATTTGTGTCCACTAGAGGGCACTAGACGCAGCTGTAAAACAAACCTGATATATTATGACATATTAGGCTTCAGTTTCATTTTCATCTCAGTAAATCATGATTATCATCATTAAATTATATATTTGAAGAAACAAAAGCACCAGGACCCCCCAGGATGCATTGCTTGAAAGTCAAAATTGTCTTTGAAGTTGAAAGCCTTTGTAACTGTTTGGGTTTTAGGAAGACATGTTTTTTCTTTTTTATGATAACAAAAGTATAACTATGAAAAAGAATTGTCAAAGACCCTCAGAACAACATTAAGGATTTTGACCAAGTTCATCTTATTTTCAATGCATCAAGGCAACAAAGGGGTCAAGCTGGCTTAACTTGGATGACTGACAGTGTTTTATTATTTGTTTGTACCAGATCATTTTTAACATTATCTGCCCAGTGCTTCTAGAAAAGTAAAGGTAAAGTCAAAGTTAATGTTGCCGTTTGGAGTTCAGGGTGACTGTACAGTCTCACTGCAATAATCACTGGGTGATGAATTTTATGCCCTGTGGTCTGAACCTCTGTGAAGGTCTTGAACGCTTCCTCCACCACAGAACACAATGCTGCTCAAAAATAAAGCGTCTTCATTTCCTTTGTGTCCCAGTTTCCTCCCCATCTTCTTCTTTGTGCACTCACTCCCACTCTGTCTCTTTTAAGGCCACTACAGACTAAACTGTGACCTACTGGAGACTGTCTCTAATTACTTTGTACTGCTACAGACAGACAAACGCCCCTGTCATCGGGGAGACCTCACCAGGGTTGTCAAGGGGATCCTTTCACTGTGTGTGGCATCACTACATACAGTAGGTATACACTGTTTTGACTGGCACCTTCAGTTCATTCACTTTTTCCCCTCCTGCTCTGATATTTTCATTGGCACAGACAGTCAGCGTTTCTGCCTCTCGGTGTTTGTTTCTCTCTCCATCCTCCGACTGTTCCTCCCGTCAACCATGGCTTCTGAGTATCTCTGTCTCCAAGGCGTTCTCGCTTTATTCCTCTCACATTTAGGAGCAGTGCAGTGTCTATATATCATCTGTCCATGAGACGAGCACATGTACACATGTACTATGTATGGGCTCAATTTGTTCTCCAGTTCTGTCAGCAGTTTTATCACCACGCTGTCTTGGTCTCACCGCTACAGGGGACACAAAGTCATCCAGCGGTGGGGGTGGAAGGACCACTGCTAGACAAAACAAAGGCAGGGTAAAGGGACACGGACACGTAAGGCTAATTTACTGCTGACAGGATATTAATAACTTTCTCTCAGAGGACCTTGGGTTTGGTAGGTTTCCTCTCTTTATTACAGAATGTAACAACAATGTTTAGCTAAGCATTTGACCACATCGTCTGACATCTTTTGGTCACTGTCTCAGACTGGAAATGTGCAAGGTTGATCAGTGGGGTTTTTGTTGGAACAGGGGACTTTTCAGATCTTGAAATGACTCTTAAAAGAGAACTAAAAAAACATTACGAACATATATATGACATACATGTGAGGGCAAAACCAGATGTCAGGCCGTACCCCGATGAACCGTGTTTTTATAGTTTTACGTTCCACTAAATGATGAATATGAACTAAATACAGCACAGAGGAGGAGCTTTGTTGTCCACAGAATTGTTTTAACCAATCAGTTGAAGCCATTTCTGTTTATTTCTTAAGCATATCGCAAAAAAGCAGCATTTTCGGTATTTACCAGACAGTGATTTCAATGATTGTGAGTGAATAAAACCGCACGCATGTGCATTATGCCAGTGAATCATTCCTTTTTAGGTTCCTCTGTGTGTGTGAAAAGGCCTTAGCGGCCGTCTGGCAGTTAGAAGCGGTCTTCTACGCTGTAATTGGCCCGGGCTGGAGGATAGTTTTAGCTAGCTGCCACTCCACAGACAGGCACGCCGGCAGATAGACAAATAAAAAGCCTGACAGGCCATTTGGTGGACATGGAGGAAAGAAAACACAGAAGAAGAGAACAGAAGCGAGGCGGAAGGGCAGTAGGGAGCCAAGGGAGGACGGCAGAGGTCTATTAGGGGGTATTGGAAACATATGGCATGGTCTGACTGCTGGTCTTTCCCCCTCCGCCCCATCCAGACAACCACACACAACAAAGACGGGCCATGGGCCAGAATCTGTGCGAGGCTGAGTGCGAAGGTGATGATACATGGGCAATGACAGGCAAGGGCTAAACAAAAGCAGATGACACAGCTCAGCAGCAGCAATATGCAAAACGGTGGCCATTTTCGCTGCAGCTCTGTTTTTATATGTGAACGCCATACCGTCTAATCAAACCAACCAAACCAAACACGAGGAAAGACAGAGCAGAGATGACCGTGTGTCTCTGAGAACGAGTTCATCGTCAGAGGTCTCTGTCTGCAACAACAATCTAACCACAGCGAAGGTTTTACAATGACACATCCCATTTTGATTCAGTCAGATTAACATTCCAGGCATAGTTAGAGTAAATAGGCCTTGGACGGAACGGGCAGCTGTCAAACGTTACAACAGACGCGCAGATGATGAGCAACGGACAAGTTAAACATGTTGTGTTGTAAAATGAATAATAAACGGCTAAGTCATTGTTTTGCGTCAGTAACACATACAAGCTGCATCAGCTTCCTGTTTTCAGCTGCATCTGTCCATATAATGTCACGTGTGAAGCTGAACAGGCTGAGCATTCAAACCTCTCTACAGACGACTACTTTGATTAGTTAGAGTTTTATTGTTGGTTTCGTCAGCTGTTCTGCAACAGCGACAAATTCATTGATCTTTAATCAGATAGTTTGCACTGTCTTGTCACTGGTTTCTTACAAAGTTTAAGAATTGTTGTCACTTGTTGAATTTCAATGACCAACAACCCAGTTGCCATCTGGACTGGAATCAGATGTGGTTCCTTTGTACTGCTGTCTCAGTGCATTCATGTAAATTATTGTGGCATTTTTCACAACAGTTATTCAGAAGCGGGGCGGAAATGATAAATTATTCATGTATGTTTAAAATGACGTGTGTGTGTGTGTGTATGTGTGTGTGTGTGTGTGTGTGTGTGTGTGTGTGTGTGTGTGTGTGTGTGTGTGTGTGTGTGTGTGTGTGTGTTTACAAGCACATGTGCATGTATTTTGCAGCTTGCAAG